>NC_062264.1:26175289-26475601 GCF_916048215.2 Malus sylvestris
CAAGTAGATCTTGTTGAGCCAACACATCTTTGACCTCACATTGCCACATCCCGAAGTTGTTTGTGCCATCAAACTTTTCCACTTCGAACTTTGCATTTTGCACCGTCGTTCTTGCAAACCCGGAGCTGCTTCCAAAAGGATTTTCATCTTGCCCGTCTGACATCTTTGGCAACTAGACAGTACCCAAGAGCAACCAGTGCTCTGATACCAATTGTTGTGCTAGGATAGCACCAAAAACCTTATGAAACCAACTCAAGCTAACCCACAGGAAATTAATCAAATGAAATGCAAGAACAAAATATTAAAGACACCAAGATTTTAACGAGGTTCCTCAACAGTCAGTGTAACTGGAGTACGTCCTCGGAGCAGTAGGAGCTCACCCAATAATCCACTATCAACCAAATGGGAGTTTACAAAGTGTTGGCAATCTCACAACCCAAAAGCCCAATACACCCAATAGCTCTCACACACCAAAGAAACAAATAGAGAAAGAAATATAATGAATAATTTCTTCTCTATACATATAGCTCAAAGCTATTACAACAACAATTACTTTGGTGGATGATTACTAACCAATTGAAGCAGCAAATTGTTCTTCTTTTTGGGCTCTCTGCAAGACTGTAACTCTCTGAATTTTTCTCTCTATTTTTCTCCTCTAAAACAAAAGGGCAGCAGCTCTCTTCTCTCTCTCTCTCTACCACACAACCGAATGGAAGAAAGCAACCAAACCCTCCATTATTAAGGAGCCAAAACTCACGGGTGGTAGACAAAAAAGAAAACAACCCATATTTTCTTCCCCAAAACAAGGAAATATGTTGTCCACTTTTGGTTTGTTTATTCTAAAGTATATGGCCACATAATCCAACACTCTTTGCAATTTGTCCCCTACCACTTGCGTCCTACTCAGTCAAATTCCAATCTCTCAGATTTTATTCTCCTCTCCTTTTGCTTTCTCAGAAATCAGAAGATGATTTCACATGGCTACCACCCTGCAAAGAAGATGCAGGGGATGGGTCACTGAGCTTTCTGAACTATTGCTTGCCCTGCCTCACATGGTGAAACTGAGTGGAGCTTTGGTTCGAGCAGAGCCCGGGGCCTGAGTGTCGGGGAGGGCTCCGTCCTCAGGAATTGCATACTTAGTCCTAGGTGGTGCCATTGCTCAGGATAAGACCAAACCAATCTCCAGTAAAAAGGTCGCATTTTACTGCTGCAGCTTTGATAAATCACAAGATCATTAAGAGCACTCAAAGCAACACCGCCGATAGTGGTAATCAGAATAAAAGACACCGTTTTTCGACCAAAAGACGACATGCTCTTCCCTTCATCCACCGTCTTCACCGCTGAACTGTGCCAAACCCATCTTATTAGCCACATCACACTCCATCAAATTCAGCCTGGAAAAGTGTGGTGCTGAGGAGCTCCTGTTGAACAACGAGACCATCCTCCTTGCCAGCATTTTCTCTGTTCCGCTCGCTTGCTCTGAGTCTGTTCTCAGCCCCGTGATCAACGCCACCGGCTCCGGCGTATTGAAGATCGCTGATCCGGCCGTCGATTGCATCCAGAAGTTAATCGCCCATGGATATTTGTGCGGCGAGGCTGGCGCATCTAGGGACGCCGCGGAAGCGAAGTTGCTCATGAAATTGATCGAGTCTGTGTGCAAATGCCATGATTTGGGGGACGATCAGATGGAGCTGCTAACTTGTTCTCTCTATAAAATCGCAGGACAATCGAAGCGATTTAAAAAGAAAGAAGATATGGAGAAAGTTGGCATATAGACACGCAGAGAGAGAAAGGGCGAGTGAGTGATGATTGAGTCGAGCGGTGGGTCGGGGATTGTGCAGTGATTGTTTTCTTTCTGGGTTTTGTCAAATTGTTTTCTTTCGAGACTCTCTGGATGTGGTAGAGGTCATAATTGTCGGCGGGAATCTCTTGTTGGACTGGAGCCGGTTCAGCCACTTCGAACCAGAATTGGTGGTCGGCACCGAACAAAGCATTGCTGAGGTGGACGGATCTGATTGGCCAGGTGGATACAGCTCAATGGGCTTCGACGTCGAAAATTGCAGGTGGAGATGGAGAGAAATTAGGTTTTCTCAAAATTGACTGGTTGGGTGCTTTTGGTTTTTTGGGTTTCTGCAGGTTCACGACGGAGGTGAAAAAAATGAAACAGAATCGATATAGCTTTTCGTGTCGTTTCCCACAGACGGCACCAAATGTTGATGCACAAAACTGAAGGTCTTGGAACAACGTAAATCCGACCGTGAATCTGCAAGAAAGTAAATAACACAAGATGTATCGTGGTTCACCCCAATTTTTGGGCTACGTCCACACTGATTATTGTATTTCTCTGAGATGATTGTGAGGGAGAGAGCTTTGCTTTGAATATGAGAGGGGATCTCAGGCCTAAGAAATTGGCCTCTCCTATTGTGAGGGTGAGGAGTCCCTTTTATAGAATAAGGGCTCCTCACTTATTACATATTTGCCCTTTCCTTTATTACATAATTACATTTGAGTCCCATGAGTATTTATACGAGATCTAAATACGGAGGCCCTAAGTATGGTATAAACATATGCAAAAACATAAGTGTACTGAAAAATCTCTACGAAAATATTTTCTTATATAAGATGCTTACCATAATGAGAATTTACATGTTAGAAGAAAGAGGAAATTGGAGCATTGATCAGTATTGGCCGATTTATGATCGAACTTTAAGGGCTGCTAAAATAAAACATTCAAGTTTGTTTAGATAAACATCGTACAAAGCGAGCAATTATTTGGCCAATTTAGTTGATTTTCGTCGTATGTCAAATTATGTTGTATACATGTCAACGTACGTCAAAGTAGTCCATGGAGTGTTGTCGGGAGCTCATATCGAGTATTGTTGAGATTCATTGTCAAGTTTTATCAAGATGCGCTGAGCGTACATTATATTAAATATTAATGAACACAAAAAAGTCTCACACCAGACATTCAAAGAGTCCTTAAAAGGACTTTCATAAGCGTGCTTCCAACTTTCGGTGAGTCCCAGGACCACGTATTGATATCACATGAATCTATGCATAAAAATCCATTGGTACGTGCCTATCCTTTGTCGCAAGGATGATTTTAGGAAGGATCGGATGAAAACCAAGTTTTCAATTTTCGCTCCCAAATTTCAGAATAAGGTCGGATAGGAACACGTGTTCTCGGCTTTTTTTATTACATGTAATTTATTTGGTGGCATACTAGTATGATTATCCATTTTGATATATAAAAGTATGTTTAATATAAAAACAATGAACAAACCATATCTAAAACTAACACTAAAATACAAAAGTTGACAATAAAATACATAATTTGAGTACATAACTATAAGAAATCAGAATATTTCGGAAGTTTATTTATTTATTTATTATTATTATTTTCAATATAAGTTTGGAACGCTAGAAAATTTCAGGTTAGAAATTCGGAGTTACCTAAATTGCTAAATTCATTCTGATTTTCCGAAAATATTCGGATTCAGAAATTTTATTATCAGAAATCGAAAACCCATTACAAATTGCACCCCTACTTTGTCGGGTGAATGAGGCCTTTATGAAAGCTTATCTTAGTCTCCTTCCCGAGTCTGCATCTTTTGCGTTCAAGTTATTATAAATGAATACAGGAGAGCTCCGCTGACATCCCCGCAAGCAATTGTTTTGAATCTCAGCAGACGAACGGAGTCGAAATTGGTCGTTTGATGATGCATTTGTTTTTCATTTAGAGATGTGAGAGATGCCAAGAAATCGAAGGAAAAAGAAAGAAGCTGATTTATTCACTATATTAGTATGTACAACAAATTTCAATCAAAAGCCAACAGAATTAATTCGATCCCAAGACAGATCAAAACAAGCAAAGATTGGCTGATTGATGGCATTACGAATAAATAAATAAATAAAAGAGAAAAAAGAAACCTGATCATTCAATATCATCCACAAACTGTGATTGATCATCAAATCTGATCATGATTTACTATCTAGTACCTCCTGCAGAAGATTCAGGCCTTCCGCCGATATACTCCTCTTGAATTTTAACTTTGGGATCTCAAGCAACGGGGGTGGATCTGGCGAGAAGCATACCACTACCACCGTCAGGTTATCGCACGTATTGTGCTTGAGTGCCTCCCGAACCAGCTCTCTTGAGCATCTCTCGGGATCATTGTGGATCATTAGTTCTTTCCTTGCCATCGTGACTGCACACTGGCTGCTCATCACATCCCACAACCCATCACAGCCTAGGATTAAGAATTCGTCTTCCTCGCTCAGAATTGTCTCCTCGAGCTCTGGCTCTGCACTCAAGGGACACAAGGAACCTTTGGAGCCTTTCATGTGCCAGTCCCCAAGAGCTCGTGCCACAGATAATTGACCGTTGAGGTAGCCATCATACACCATGCCTCCCAGTTTCTCGATTCTCACTCTTTCGGAGGCACAATTGGGTTTATGGTCTTTGGAAAGCTCAATTGCCCTACCTCTTCTTCCCAGCACAGCTCGGCAATCTCCAGCATTTGCAATTAGCATCGTCCTGAAAAGGAGAAATCATATGTAAATCACAATGATGCCACTTGTAAAGACACAACAGGTAGAAAACTCTGGTCAAATCCTACAAGCCTTCAATACACTCTTCTTACAGAATAACTTGCCAAGTTTACCTGGATACAACTTATATGTTATAGCCGGACATCTATTGCACAATGGAAGCGTTTAAAAAGTGACCCACTTCCTCCAACTAAAACGTTTATTACCATGTTACAACCCTCTATATTGATTCCAGGAGTTGTACAGCCATGAAAGTATTCCTGGATAAAAGCACCATGGATGACAACAGAAAGAAGTGTGGTTGGCAAAGATGAAATTTTACCCCTGGACTTCGCACAATAAGATAGCTCTTAACATAGAAGGATCACAATAGAATTCAAATGTTACATTAACCAAAATTGCTCATTAGCAATTCTTCAAAAATTTGTTTCCAACAACCCAAAAAAAAATTCCGGTATGCTACAAGGAGTCCTTATGAAAACTAATATACAATCATAGACAGAATTGATTATATTTTAATCCGGTATGCTACAAGGAGTCCTTTGTGCAGGAACTTTAATCCGGTATGCTACAAGGAGTCCTTATGCTACAAGAATTATATATAAGTTATATTTTATTTATTAAAATATTATATAAGATAAAATAACTGGTTATATTTTAACTTTGGTTTAAATTTGGGCGGGAATTTTCCCAGTTTGTTTTGCACGGGGAAATGGGTTGGACGAGCTCTTGCAGACTGTGTCAGAGTTGGCGTCGGTTTTAACCGACGCAAACTCTCATTATTTCGACACAAAGATTCCTTATTTCGACGCTACACAAATCTATCAAGCTAACGTCGGTTTTATCCGACGCAACCCTGTCAGTCAAAAATATGTCAGACCATTCAGTCAAAAGCGTGTCAGGCTGCGTGTAGTCAGAACTAGTGTTCATCATATTTCGACGCAAAGTCATTTTTTATCAATTTGTCAGACATTGCGTCGGTTTTGACCAACGTAAGGTTTTCACATTTCAACACAACTTGTAGCTACTGTCGGTATTAACCGACGCTATGTTCATTAGTATTTAAGCCTCGTCTTTCCCAGGACTTATGCGCTTCCATCTCTCTTGTCATATCAGAACTCCATCAGTATTTAACCCAGATGCTGTTATATCAGAACTCTGATTGACTTTTCAATCTTTGTTCCATCAGTATTTAACCCAGATGCTGTTATATCAGAACTCCATCTCTCTTATATTTCTCCTCTGGTTTACTCCCTCTCCTTCTCCTCTGGTTACTTTCCCTTGTCGACTTTTCAATGTTATATCAGAACCCAGATGCTTGGATTATATCAGAACCCAGATGTTCACCGAGACATTGATGGCTTGTCCGGCTGACCGGATCTCCAGAGGGCAAATCTCGCTCGGCACCAACCACCGCAACGGACCCCAAGACCATGCAAATGCTGCTACATATGCACAGATCGAGAACAAGATCCGATTGGCTTCAGTTTTTGTAAAGGAGAAGGAGAGGGAGTAAACCTACAGTGCATGTGTGGAACAAGATCCGATTGCCTATCATCACTCCAACGGCAACCTACAGTGCATGTGTGGAAGTTTGGTAATGTCCTTTACAAATTAAAGGAGGCAAACAATTGTTTTTATTAAATTGATTGTGTTTAAGTACCTGGCACAGGAGCATCTGCACACCACCTTGAAGGAACAACACCCTTCTTCCGAACTTATCGACTGCGAGAATGGACACAAAGGTAGCAACCACGTTAACACCGCCGGTGATGACTGCGGACATTAGGGATGCTTCGTCTCCAAACCCCAAGGTCATGAAAATAACTGGTGCGTAAAACATGATCACATTGATCCCGGTGAGCTGCTAGAAGAATGGAACGAGAATGCAAATGACAAGTTGAGGCCTATATCTCGGCTCTGTGATGTTGGTCCATTGGTTTTCCACTTTTTGGGCAGCGTCAGTAGCATCAAAAAGGTCTTGGAACTCCTCATCAACGTTGTTGGTGCCACGGATTTTTTTCACTAACTTTTGCTATGGATAATTCTAGTGAGGATCAATGTTCTGAGGAACTTCATTTGGAAGAGGAGGTGTTAGAAACTGGTTCTTTTTTTACTTATTATAAATTTCAGTTTTTGTTTAGTGTTTAAACTAATATTATTCTTAAATTGAAATTTTACATTTGTTTCCTGTTTTTTAGTTGTTTTTTTTTGTATTAATAAGGTATATCTCAGCAGAGGTGCGCAGCAACCCTCCTCCTGAAGTGAATCCTATAATTGAAATTTATTATTAGATTATATAATTTTTTTGAGTTATAATTATTTGAGAACGAATACAGAAACAGATTTCGATTTTTTATTTATTATTATTATCAAAGGTGGTGTCGCTTTAAACCGTCACTAGTTTGCATATTTTATTTATTTAATTCTTATCTAACGTCGCTTTAAACCGTCACTTGTTTGCATATTTTATTTATTTAATTGTTATCTAACGTCGCTTTAAACCGTCACTTGTTTGCATTTTTTATTTATTTAATTGTTATCTAACGTCACTTTAAACCGTCACTAGTTTGCATATTTTATTTATTTAATTGTTATCTAACGTCGCTTTAAACCGACGTTGAAATCAGCGTCGCTTCAAACCGACGCTGCTTAGTGGCGGATTAAGCGAACAAACCGACACTGAAGCCCTTTAGTGACGGTAGCAATGGCGTCGCTATTCTAATCCGACATTGCAGTGTTTTATGTCGGATTTTTGCCAAATTGCCGACATAAATCGGGTTTCTTGTCGGTTTTTGGTCCGCCGGTGATAGCCTATATTGTAGTAGTGTAAGGAATTTGAGCTATTATTTTCGGTACTTGTTTAAACCAAAGTCCAAATGATTCGTAAAAGGATGAAAAGTTACAAATAAATAATAGAGCAAGTCACGAGGATCGAATCCGTGGCCGTTTCCATTGTATAACAAGTAAGCAAAACTAGCTCTGCAGGTAGGATATTTTGATAAGAGTTTTTATAGTCGGATAATGTTAGGGAGATCAAAATTTTAAACTCAATGATATATCATTAATAGGAAATAAATACGTTAATCAATAGTGAAGTAATAATCTAGTCATCAACATCCACATAATTTAGTTTGTAAAATTTAGCTTAAAAATTTGAACTCCTTAACATTAGTACGCCAGAGTCGTCCACCAACATGAATGCGGGCCTCCTCGCTCTCACTAAAGCATTCAAAGTAGAGCATTATTGCCATTGAGGATTTGTTTCATCTCTCATTTTCACTCAATTAGTGATATAAAGGTTGATGTTGGATAAAGTTCTAGACCCACCGCACGATATCAACAAGAAAACAGAAAAAAATAAATAAATTAGGCAACAAGAGAATAAAAAATTAAAGAACCCCCAATTTTTAATTTCAAATTAAAGAACTCAGAGAAGGCGGGAGAGAGCCGGAAGTGGACGGCGGAGCTTGTAGAAATCACAACTGATGGTTAGAAATGAATCGTGGGTTTCTTTACTTTTGTTTTTTTTTTTAACAAACGATATTATCTACACTACGGAAAGGGGGTGGACTTAGCCTCACAATGGGCTAGCAATAATGTGGTTCAGATTCTCCTTTGACGAGAATCGAACCTAACCTCTCACTTACAAGTGAAGATGAATACCACTAGATCGTAGTACTAAGTGACTATTTTTTTTTCTCTTGGTTTCTTGGTTTTTGATAGGGGTAAAATTGGATTTTAAAAGAAAAAAAATAATGGGGTGAACTTAGATGAATAGTGGGGTGTAAATAGAAATATAACCTCATTTTAATAGAAACTTATAATTTTTTGGTGCCACTTACTCTTTGGGGTCCAGGCGGTCGTCTTGCTAGCCCTGAATTAAAGTCGGCTCTGATCGTGTTTAAATAGAAAAATTATTTTTCTTTTGGGAAATATACGATCAACACAATTAAGTTAACAGAATTGCTAAAGTTATTCAAGAAAATGTGCTAAAGTTAGTCCAAGTCAATAGGTCAAATCCTATCCCAACATGCGATCTTTAACAAACTTTTAAGAATTCAATTCATGTATACCAAAACTTTACATAAAGGGAGGGATGCACGAGTGTCATGTATGAAAGCGAAGTGATTCAAAATGAGATGTAATCAAATGATGATACCAAGACACATCAACGATAAACATAACATTGTTGATCATTTCCTTGATATAGATAGACGTTAGTCTTCACTATGGTAGGAGAGACGTAATTTTACTATAATTGTGATCAATTAGAAACAATAACCTAATTGATATTTGGAGACACTACATAAAAAGTGAGTAATAGCTACCCATGGTGCAACTATTACCTACTTTTTGACTTTTTTTGTCACGTTCACCACTCTTTCTAATTAATAAAGTAACGTTATATTCACCACATTTTATATATCACATCTCTACTCTAATAAAGTTATGACCCACTAGTATGAATACGTCTCACCTATATTAGACGTTAGGAATATAGTACAAATGTGTACAAAATGAAAGAATAAAATGCACCTTCACAACTCATCTCCGTTGAATGAACAAAAATAATCACTTTCACAACTCAACCCCGAATTTGTTGTTGTGGATTCACTCGCCGATGTTACAACCAAACTTCCATCAGAACAAACTGGGAAAATTATAATTTTGTGCTTCAAATGTGCGAAGAGAATGAATAATATTCATTTTGGACCAAAAATAAAAGAAATTAAAATTTTCAAAAGAAATATCTGAATTCCATTGCATTATATTTTTTAATAAAAGTTTGTATTGTGGAGACTGAAACAACAGTGGTACAAATTTCAAAATTTTACCTTGAACAACTCCAATTTAACACGCTGATATTCTATTGGTAGCCTTTTTACCTTTAACACCTCCAGTTTAACATCGAAATTAAGATTGACTATGCTTGGAGAAGACTATGTAGGAGGATTACTGATCAGGTGAACTACTTCCCTCATCGTAGGTCTTGCAGAGCTATCGTTGTCGACACGCAGCATTGCCAGTTTGAACAAATGTATGACAGCCGCCAAGGGGTATCCGGCGAGATTTGGATCCACCACTGCTAGTACCGATGATGAACTGGACAACGACTTGGTAGTTTTCCTCACCCAACCCACTATGTTTATAGCGTCTTCATAGTTCATCACTGCTTTCCTCCCTGTTATGAGCTCCAGCAAAACCACACCAAAACTGTACACGTCACTTTCAGTGTATAACCGTACTCAGTAAGTTTGTGCACCATCATATAAAAAAAATATATTGTTAGTGGAAGTGGACCAAAAAACAGGTCTAGCTAGATAGATGCTCGACTAACAAGATACTTGATTATATAATATTTGACATGTTTTGGTGAAGGTAGGGGGCTTTTGATAACCATTTCATTAACATTTTTTATTTTTATAAAAATGAAACCTGATTTCAAAATCAAGTCAGAATGTAAAAACTCAGAAAAACATATTTTAGATTTTGGTTTTAAGTTTTTATTTTTCATATTTTTTTATTTGAAAATTAAAAACCATTATCAAACAAGTTTTAATTTTTCGATTTTTCTATAATGAAAGAAAAAACTAAAAACCCTATAAACTGAAAATTAAAATAGTTATCAAACAATTCTTTAATTAATTAATCGAAGATGAAATAGATTACGGACCTGGGGCGATGTAACCGAAGGAACCAGCAACTGAAGACATGCAATCAGCTGCTACTCCATGAAAGTACTTGGCGAGCCCAAAATCAGCAACATGAGCCTCAAAGTTTGAATCCAACAAGATGTTATGGGACTTGACATCTCTGTGTATAATCAGGGGTGAACAGTCACGGTGCAGATAACACAATCCCTTTGCAGCCTCCACTGCAATTTTATACCTCCTCTCCCACTGCAACTCCCCTCCATTTTCCCCATGCAATATTTTTCCCAAGCTACCATTAGGCATGTACTCGTACAACAACAAATTAGAGTCCTTATTGTTCGACATGTATCCCAAAACCCTCACTATGTTTCGGTGTTTGATTCGTCCCAGCGTCTTAATTTCCGCTGCAAATCCATGATCCGTTTTTGCTGTATTACTTGATGATCCTACTAGCTGTTTGATTGCTATGACGAGGCCGCTTGGCATGGTTGCCCGGTAGACAACCCCAGCACCACCTTTGCCTATAATGTTCTCTTGCTTTAAGCACTGTAGCAAGTCCTCGACTTTGAGGTCGAGCTGCTGGAACAATGTGAACCTCCAACCACTAGATTTTTGAATATTTCTTCCTGTACAAACCTTTATCAGTAGGAATACCAGAAGTAGGATAAGTAGGGAACCGAGAACCGCAGGTAGTCCAACCATGATCATAAGACCGAGCCTGGAGGAACCAAACACATTGTGGTCTTGAGATTTCTTGTTAATGAAGGAACACGGGCGTGAGACGTTGGTACAGAGATAGGGGTTCCCACGAAACGAGGCAATGTCCAGAAAATGACCCCTGGTTGGGATTCTACCGGTGAAATTGTTATAAGAGAGATCCAAAGTTGTAAGGGTTTCCATGGCGGGTATTCCGTCAGGTATTTGGCCAGTGAGTTGGTTCCGAGACATATTTATCCCTCTTGGGATTTCGCCGACCAAATTGTTTCGACTCAAATCAAGGGACTCTAGAGACGAACAATTAGAAACAGAAGCTGGAATTTCGCCACCGAGCTTGTTGACGCTGATGTTGATCTTTGATAACACTATCAAGCTGGAATTTATGTGTCACATTAGCACTTAACGGAATTTTTGACAGAATTTTGACGAAATGATCACATTGATTTGCGACACCTATTTTCAGGGACTACATTTATTGATTTTTAATTTTAGGGACCATTTTGATGGTGAGGGTCAATTTTAGGGACTATTTGTGATAAAAACCCAAAAAGAAATTGAAGAACCCCCAATTTTTATTTCAAATTAAAGAACTCAAAGAAGGCTGGAGAGAGAAGTCGTGGGAGGAGCTTGGAGGTAGGCCTAGCAATTCCTGACACGACCCAATAACCCGACACGACATGACACGAAATTAACAGGTGTTCGGGTCGACACGATAACGAAACGGGTCGTTATCGGGTAACCCGATAAGCACCTGTTAAGATAACGGGTTTGTTCGGGTATACACGTGGGTAACACGATACACGATAAGCAGAATATTAATTTAATAATTTATAACCCTAAAAAAATACTATAATAATTATATATATATATATTAATTTAACAATTTTATACCCCTAAAAACTATAATAATTATATATATATATATTAAATTAACTATAATAATTATAATAATTATATATACTATAATAATTATACCCAAAATATTAACTATAATAATTATATATATATATATATATATTAAATTTTATACCCCTAAAAACTATAATAATTATACATACAAAATAAATAGATTTAAATCTACTTAATAAATAAATATATATATATACACACACACACCATTGAACTTCATGGGATACGAATTATACGAAACTAATTTCAACGATCCAACCATCAAACATGTTTGTATATACTTCGAGATCGCATACGCCAAAAATTGCAAAAAACAAACATTCAGAGAGCAAGTAACGGGACAAAACTTTTCGACGATTATAAACGAAAAATCACGATTTAACGGTTATTTTAACTCCGATTTTGATGATTTTTTACAACCACACTCCTTGACCCTATATGAATACAATGATTGAATTCGATCTTCAATTTAAAATATTTACACTAGTGGATACCACAAAATCTTATGTTATACTTAATAAAAGTATGAATAAACTCTTAAGTATTAGTAAATCTATTGTTTTGATGGGATACTCGTTTTACAAAACTAGTTTCAATGATCCAACCGTCAAACATGTTTGTATATACTTCGAGATCGCATACGCCAAAAATTGCAAAAAACAAACATTCAGAGATCAAGTAATGGGACAAAAGTTTTCGACGGTTATAAACAAAAAATCACGATTTAACGGTTAGTTTAACTCCGATTTTGATGATTTTTTACAACTACACTCCTTGACCCTATATGAATACAAGTAATGAATTCGATCTTCAATTTAAAATATTTACACTAGTGGATACCACAAAATCTTATGTTATACTTAATAAAAGTATGAATAAACTATTAAGTATTAGTGAATCTATTGTTTTGATAGGATACTCATTCTACGAAACTAGTTTCAAAGATCCAACCGTCAAACATGTTTGTATATACTTCGAGATCGCATACGTCAAAAATTACAAAAAACAAACATTCAGAGATCAATTAACAGGACAAAACTTTTCGACGGTTATAAAAAGAAAAATCACGATTTAACGGTCATTTTAACTCTGATTTTGATGATTTTTTGCAACTACACTCCTTGACCTTATATGAATACAATGATTGAATTCGATCTTCAATTTAAAATATTTACACTAGTGGATACCACAAAATATTATATTATACTTAATAAAAGTATGAATAAACTATTAAGTATTAGTGAATCTATTGTTTTGATGGGATACTCATTCTACGAAACTAGTTTCAATGATCCAACCGTCAAACATGTTTATATATACTTCGAGATCGCATACGCCAAAAATTGCAAAAAACAAACATTCAGAGAGCAAGTAACGGGACAAAACTTTTCGACGGTTATAAACGAAAAATCACGATTTAACGGTTATTTTAACTCCGATTTTGATGATTTTTTACAACTACACTCCTTGACCCTATATGAATACAATGATTGAATTCGATCTTCAATTTAAAATATTTACACTAGTGGATACCACAAAATCTTATGTTATACTTAATAAAAGTATGAATAAACTCTTAAGTATTAGTGAATCTATTGTTTTAATGGGATACTCATTCTACGAAACTAGTTTCAATGATCCAACCGTCAAACATGTTTGTATATATTTCGAGATCGCATACGCCAAAAATTGCAAAAAAAAAAACATTCAGAGAGCAAGTAACGGGACAAAAATGTTCGACGGTTATAAACGAAAAATCATGATTTAACGGTTAATTTAACTCCGATTTTGATAATTTTTTACAACTACACTCCTTGACCTTATATGAATACAATGATTGAATTCGATCTTCAATTTAAAATATTTACACTAGTGGATACCACAAAATCTTATGTTATACTTAATAAAAGTATGAATAAACTATTAAGTATTAGTGAATCTATTGTTTTGATGGGATACTCATTCTACGAAACTAGTTTCAAAGATCCAACCGTCAAACATGTTTGTATATACTTCGAGATCGCATACGTCAAAAATTACAAAAAACAAACATTCAGAGATCAATTAACGGGACAAAACTTTTCAACGGTTATAAAAAGAAAAATCACGATTTAACGGTCATTTTAACTCTGATTTTGATAATTTTTTTCAGCTACACTCCTTGACCTTATATGAATACAATGATTGAATTCGATCTTCAATTTAAAATATTTACACTAGTGGAAACCACAAAATCTTATATTATACTTAATAAAAGTATGAATAAACTATTAAGTATTAGTGAATCTATTGTTTTGATGAGATACTCATTCTACGAAACTGGTTTCAAAGATCCAACCGTCAAACATGTTTGTATATACTTCACGATCGTATACGTCAAAAATTACAAAAAAACAAACATTCAGAGATCAAGTAACGGGACAAAACTTTTCGACGGTTATAAATGAAAAATCACGATTTAACGGTCATTTTAACTCTGATTTTGATGTTTTTTTACAACCACACTCCTTGACACTATATGAATACAATGATTGAATTCGATCTTCAATTTAAAATATTTACACTAGTGGATACCACAAAATCTTATATTATACTTAATAAAAGTATGAATAAACTATTAAGTATTAGTGAATCTATTGTTTTGATGGGATACGAATTATACGAAACTAATTTCAACGATCCAACCACCAAACATGTTTGTATATACTTCGAGATCGCATACACCAAAAATTGCAAAAAACAAACATTCAGAGAGCAAGTAACGGGACAAGACTTTTTGACGGTTATAAACGAAAAATCACGATTTAACGGTCATTTTAACTCCGATTTTGATGATTTTGTACAACCACACTCCTTGACCCTATATGAATACAATGATTGAATTCGATCTTCAATTTAAAATATTTACACTAGTGGAAACCACAAAATCTTATGTTATACTTAATAAAAGTATGAATAAACTCTTAAGTATTAGTGAATCTATTGTTTTGATGGGATACTCATTCTACGAAACTATTTTCAATGATCCAACCGTCAAACATGTTTGTATATATTTCGAGATCGCATACGCCAAAAATTGCAAAAAACAAACATTCAGAGAGCACGTAACGGGACAAAACGTTTTGACGGTTGTAAACAAAAAATCACGATTTAACGGTTAATTTAACTCCGATTTTGATGATTTTTTACAACTACACTCCTTGACCTTATATGAATACAATGATTGAATTCGATCTTCAATTTAAAATATTTACACTAGTGGATACCACAAAATCTTATGTTTATACTTAATAAAAGTATGGTATAATACTATTGTTTTATTTTTTTTCATAATTATTTTGGTAAACTTCTCATAATTTGAATGATTTTTAATGTTTGGTTTTTCTATGCTTAGTTTATGCAGAAGATAGTTATGACGTGGAAAACTTTACTGAAAACATCATCAACATAACTCTTGAAGGCAATAGATCAAGCCAAAGTTCCAATGCAATTTCATGATGATCGATGTAAATCGAGGATTTTGTAAATTCAGGTTTAAACTTTTGAGAAAGATTTCACAACCTTGAAAACAAAAATTGTTTCATTTTGCATATCCTTGCACATTTAAAATTTGTAATAGATTAGTAGTGTATGTATTATTTTTTTATTAGGCTCTTATTTTCGAGTGTAGATGTAGTACTTAAACGACAAATGTGTTTTAATGTTTTGAAGTAATATTTATGTGGCAATGTGTGGTATGTGCAAATTTAAGAAAAAAAATATATTTTTCTTAACGGGTCATAACGGGTCGGGTCACTTTACCCGTTGGGTAAAGTGACACGACCTGTTAAGGACCCGTTAAGATAACGGGTGTGACACGACACAACCTGTTAAGATAACATGTGTTACACGAAAACGACACGAACACGACTGACACGACCCGTTTGCCAGGCCTACTTGGAGGGATCATAGTTGATGGTTAGAAACGAATCGTGGGTTTCTTAACTTTTTTTTTTCTCTTAGTTTTTTCAATAGGGGTAAAATTGTATTTTAAAAGATAAAAAAATAATAGATGAATTTGAAGCAACTTCAAATGAGATGTCAAAAAGTCTACATCAACATTAACAGTAAAAAAATGACATAATCAGTGTTCTCCAACCACAATGTCAATTCATATGTGACATGACATGTAATAGCAGAAGGGGGAGTTGCTGTCAAATTTGACAACAGCTTCAAATATGTTTTTTATGATTTTTATTATTAGCTTTTGTTTTAAAACTACTAATTATAATTATAAAAAGTAAATAATGTAATAAATAATAGTTTAAACTTGACATATTGGGGTGAAGAACAAAATTTAAGAGAAAATCAATGTGCCACAACCTTCAAATTAAATTTTTATGTTTAAAATTTGACATTTCCTTTCCACTTAGTAATACGGTTTAGTAGTATTTTACTTGTAAGTGAGAGGTTTTAAGTATAATTCTCGCTTAAGGCGGATTTGAACCACATTATTATGACTCGCCCATTGTGAGGCTTAGTCGATTCTCCCACCTCCTTAATGTAGATAATATCGTTTGTTTAATTTTTTTTTTTAAAGAAGATGGTCTTAGATGTAAAATGCCATAATGGTATGTAAATAGAAACATAACCTCATATTAATAGAAACTTAATATTATGGTGCCCTGATTTTCTGGGGACCTGGGCGGCCATCTTGCTAGCCTGAACCACTGCCAACTAGTGTTTGAGTAGGATTTTTATTTTTATTTTGGAAAATATACAATTTATTTTTTGTAACACAATTAACTATACCCATCAGAAGCATTGGGGAGTGGTCGGCAAAGATGTGTGTAATGGGATTCGGTCAGTTCTGGTAATATTCTCCGAAAAATTAACTATACCCATGTTACATTAATTCCAAAAGTCAAAGATGCTACGATGATGACTCAACTTTGCCCTATTAGCTTGTGCAATGTGTTATACAAAATAGTGGCGAAGGTCCTCACAAACAGGTTGAAGTTTATCCTTACGCAGGTTATATCCCATACTCAAAGTGATTTCATTCCGGGACGCTTAATCTTCGATAATTACTTGGTTACTGTTGAGGTTGCTCATTATATGCATAAAAGGTCATTGGGAGTTAATGGGCTTATGGCTTTGAAATTAGACATGAGTAAGGCCTACGATCGAGTGTAATGGAAGTTTTTGGAGGCTATGATGCGAAGGTTGGGATTCGCTAAAAGGTGGATCCATATGGTCATGTTGTGTGTGTCCACGGTGACTTATTCCTTTAAGTTAAATGGGGATCCGGTGGGTTATGTGCACCTAGAAAGAGGAATAAGACAAGGAGATCCTCTCTCCCCTTTCTGATTTGTGTTATGTGCAGAAGGCTTGTCGACTCTCTTGTCGAAGGCTGAGTTTGATGGAGAGTAACATGGGATCAAGGTGTGTTGTGCTGCTCCTAGTATTCATCATTTGTTTTTCGCTGATGACAGTTTTCTTTTTGCCCAAGGTACTATTGGTGAATGCCAGGTCATAAAATAGGTATTGCGAAGGTATAAGTTGGCTTCGGGACAAGCAGTTAATTTTGAGAAGAGTTGTGTTTCATTTAGTCCCAACCTCAATATTTATGATAGGCAGTTATTGGCTGATAGTCTTGGGATGCGAAGAGTGGATTTTCATGATAAATATCTGGGTTTGCTAGTTTTGGTCCGAAAATCGAAAAAAGAAACCTTTGCGTATGTGAAAGATAAGGTGTGGAAAAAGTTGCAAAGTTGGCGAGGCGGTTTACTTAGTAGTGTGGGTTGCGAATTATTGGTGAAGACGGTGGCGCAGGCCTTACCTACATATTCCATGCAATGTTTTATACTCTCTAAATCATTTTGCGAGGAGTTGAATATGATGATAGCGAAGTTTTGGTGGAGTGGTGACCCGGGGAAAAGGAAAATACATTGGCTCAATTGGAGAGTGTTGTGTAAGTCTAAGCAGGAGGGAGGTCTTGGGTTTAGAGACCTTTATGCATTCAATTTGGCTTTATTAGCCAAACAGGCATGGCGTTTTCTGCACAATCCTGAGGCATTGGTGTATCGGTTTTTCAAGGCCCAGTACTTCCCTACCACAGATTTTCTTGAAGCTCGGGTAACATCTAATAGCTCATATGTCTGGCGTAGTATTGTCACTTTGAGATCGGTTCTCCACAATGGACTTCGGTGGCAGATGGGTAATGGTAAGTTGATTCATATTTGAAAGGACAATTGGGTGCCGAGGGAGTCATGCCTCCAGATTTTGACCCCACCACCATTACATTGGAATGGTGAAGCCACGGTGGATGGCTTGTTGAGGCCGGATGTTAAGTAGTGGGATGAGAGTTTGTTGATTTCACTTTTTTTCTCAGGAGGAAGTGGAACTAATTCAAGGGATCACACTTAGCTTGCGTGATATTGCTGATTGCAGAGTGTGGCATTAGGCAGATTTACGGTCCGAAGTGCGTATCATGTTGCTCGAGGAATAATTGCTGCTAGTGGGGAAAGAGCTGAAGGCTCATACTCGTACACTAGTAATAATGGGGACAAGCTATGGAAGAAGCTATGGACGACTTGTGTCCCTGGGAAAGTAAAGATTTGTGTGTGGTGTGCATGTTTGGATTCTTTGCCTACAAGGTTAAATCTTTGTAAGCGAAGGGTGCCAGTCAACAGTGGTTATCTTATATGTGGTTGCCAGGTGGAATCCGTAAAGCATGTTTTGCGTGATTGCCATGTTGCTAAAGCCGTATGGTTTCACGGTTTGGGTGTAGGGGTGGAAAGTGGGCACGGTGTGAATTTCTTGAATTGGTTAGCAAATCTGCATTTACAGGGATCTCCGGTGGGATTTGAGCTTGGTATAATGTTGGTTTGGTCACTATGGCATCACCGGAATGAAGTTCTTTGGAATGGTAAGTACTCAAATCTGGATGAGATCGTATTACAGACGGAGGGTTAGTTACATGAATTCCACAAGTGCCATAAGACGGACATAAGGAAGGGGAGACGTGAGTTGCAGAAGTGGATAAGACCAATGGAGGGTTGGATAAAGTGCAATTTCGATGGAGCATGGAATCACCGTCAACATTGGGATGGGTATGGAATTGTTTTGCGTAATCACTTGGGGGAGTTTTTAGGTGCTGTAGCAGGTCCCATTCATTGCTCCACGTCTGCCTTGCATGCGGAATTCTTAGCAGCTAGGCACGCTGCACAATTTGTTCAAAGGTTATATTCGGTCAATGTCCAAGTTCAACTTGAAGGAGATGCGAGCTTGGTATTGACTGCCATTAAGGGCCAAGGTGAGGATATGTCTAATTTTGGACCCATTATTAATGATTTGCGATGTTTCTGTTTGGAGTGGTCGAAGTTGACGGTAAGTCATGTGCAACGGGAAGGAATTTCGGCGGCTCATCGGCTTGCTCGGCTAGGGCTTACTTGTACTGAGGAGATTGTGTGGTTCGAGGATCCTCCGTATTTAATTCAGGATATTTTGTTGGAGAAAGGATTATAAGTTTGATTGTTCATTTGAGGATAGGTCTATTGTTGTGCGGGACACTCTTTTCCTTGTACCGGGTTGAAATCCCCGGCAAGGTTTTTATCGAGGCCCATTTTGCACACTATCCTCAGTTTATACGAATTATGTTTTGTTTAATGAATATCGTACCTTTTGTTCAAAAAAAAAATTTCTTAATTTCTTCAACAAAAAAATGCATTAATATTTTTATTAATTTGTAAAAAATAAAAAATAAAAAATCTAATACAAAAGGTTTCATTTAATTTAAAAAATAATTTATGGTCCAATCATGTTTCTTGTCGAACTGCACCCAACTCTGGACAAAATTGAGTCGTAGCTAAGTCTATTCAAGTAAATGTGCTAAAGTTAGTCAAAGTCAATGAAGTGAATCCTATCCCCTGAAACATATTGCCCTGCAGCATCTACGGGATCTTTAACAAAACTTTTAAGAATTCAATTCATTTACACCAAAACTTTACATAAAGTAAATCTGCAAAACTTTTAAGAATTCAAACCAAAACTTTACGTAAAGGGAGGGATGCACGATTTTCATGTGTGAAAGCGAAATGATTCAAATACGAGGCATAATCAAATGATGTTATTGAGGCACACGATAATGATAAACATAACATTGTTGATCATCTCTATGGAATAGGTAGATGTTAGATTTTGATTCACTTTTACTGAAATTGTGATCAACATTATGATCAATTAGAAACAATAACCTAATTAATTTTTGGAGACACTACAAGAAAAGTGAGCAATAGCTACTCTAGTTAGTGACTACTTTGGTAATTGTTGCTGGGTGACAATGGTGTTGCCAATGAGAAAATAGTGATAAAAGTTCAAATATATCTATATTGATGCATTTGTCGCCATTGTGGTGTAACTATTACCTACTTTTTAGTTTTTTGTAACACTCATCACCAGAGTAAAATTACATTTATCACATTTTGTATATACCACATTTCTAATAGAAGAAAGAATCCACCAGTATCAATAGGTCACACCTATATTAGACATTAGGGATGTAGTACAAATAAATGTGTACAAAATGAAAGAATTAATATAATGCACCTTCACAACTCAACTCTGTTGAATGAAAAAAAATTAGTTACTTTCACAACTCAAATCTATTTTTACTCCAACAAGTTTTGGTAAAATGCCTATGGTACGTTATAATATTTACACTACAAGGAAAAAAAGCCTTTTAGGACTAGGGTTTTCATCATAAATGTTTTGAGGCAAGAACCAACATGTGTTTTTTTTTTAAGATGAACTAACATATGTTTCGTTTCATACAAAAGATCTCAGTATTATTCGTAATGATACCATTATTCATCTATTGTACCTTAATTTGTAAAGTTTTAACATCATTTTACACATTCTTCAACAATACCAGTTTAGACAATTCAAATATATGAGCATTATTCTGCTACACTACAACTCGCTCAAAAATTATAGTTCTTTAGATCCCAAAAACATATCTAAATTAAGGTTGACTATGCTTGAAGAAGACTATGTAGGAGGATTACTGATCAGGCAAACG
Source organism: Malus sylvestris (assembly GCF_916048215.2). Lineage (NCBI taxonomy): Eukaryota > Viridiplantae > Streptophyta > Magnoliopsida > Rosales > Rosaceae > Malus > Malus sylvestris. The sequence goes on from NC_062264.1 coordinate 26,196,185, forward strand.
ACTTCCCTCATCGTAGGTCTTGCAGTGCTGTCGTTGTCGACACAAAGCATTGCCAGTTTGAACAAGTGTACGGCAGCCGCCAAGGGGTATACGGCGAGATTTGGATCCACCACTGCTAGTACCGATGATGAACTGGACAACGACTTGGTAGTTTTCCTCACCCAACCCACTAAGCTTATAGCGTCTTCATAGTTCATCACTGCTTTCCTCCCTGTTATTAGCTCCAGCAAAACCACACCAAAACTGTACACGTCTATTTTCTCATCCACTTTTAGTGTATAACCGTACTCTGTAAGTTTGCACCATCATATAAAAAAAAATTATTGTTAGAGGACCAAAAAACAGGTCTAGCTAGATAGATGCTTGACTAACAAGAAACTTTTTTATATTTGACGTGTTTTGGTGAAGGTACGGAGCTTTTGATAACCATTTCATTTACATTTATTTTATTTATTTTATTTTTTATACAAATGAAATCTGATTTCAAAATCAAGTCAGAATGTAAAAACTCACAAAAGCATATTTTAGATTTTGGTTTTCAGTTTTCATTTTTCATTTTTTTTTATTTGAAAATTAAAAACCGTTATCAAACAAGTTTTAATTTTTCGATTTTAATGAAAGAAAAAACTAAAAACCCTATAAACTGAATATTAAAATAGTTATCAAACAATTCTTTAATTAATTAATCGAAGATGAAATAGATTACGGACCTGGGGCGATGTAACCGAAGGAACCAGCAAATGAAGACATGCAATCAGCTGCTACTCCATGAAAGTACTTAGCGAGCCCAAAATCAGCAACATGAGCCTCAAAGTTTGAATCCAACAAGATGTTATGGGACTTGATATCTCTGTGTATAATCAGGGGTGAACAGTCATGGTGCAGATAACACAATCCCTTAGCAGCCTCCACTGCAATTTTATACCTCCTCTCCCACTGCAGTTCCCCTCCATTTTCCCCATGCAATATTTTTCCCAAGCTACCATTAGGCATGTACTCGTACAACAACAAATTAGAGTCCTTATTGTTCGACATGTGTCCCAAAAGCCTCACTATGTTTCGGTGTTTGATTTGCCCCAGCGTCTTAATCTCCGCTGCAAATCCATGATCCCTTTGCCCTCTATTACTTGATGATCCTACTAGCTGTTTGATTGCTATGTCAAGGCCGCTTGGCATGGTTCCCCGGTAGACAATCCCAGCACCGCCTTTGCCTATTATGTTCTCTTGCTTTATGCACTGTAGCAAGTCCTCGACTTTGAGGTCGAGCTGCTGGAACAATGTGAGCCTCCAACCACTAGATTTTTGAATATTTCTTCCTGTACAAACCTTTATCAGTAGGAATACTAGAAGCAGGATAAGTAGGGAACCGAGAACCGCAGGTAGTCCAGCGATGATCATAAGACCGAGCCTGGAGGAACCAAACACATTGTGGTCTTGAGATTTCTTGTTAATGAAGGAACACGGGCGTGAGACGTTGGTACAGAGATAGGGGTTCCCACAAAACGACGCGATATCCAGAAAATGATCACTGGTTGGGATTCTACCGGTGAAATTGTTATAAGAGAGATCCAAAGTTGTAAGGGTTTCCATGCCGGGTATTCCGTCAGGTATTTGGCCAGTGAGTCGGTTCCGAGACATATTCAGAAGATAAACTAGTTTCAGCTTCTCTACCCCTCTTGGGATTTCGCCGATCAAATTGTTTCGACTCAAATCAAGCGACCCTAGAGACGAACAATTAGAAACAGAAGCTGGAATTTCGCCACCGAGCTTGTTGACGCTGATGTTGATTTTTGATAACACTATCAAGTTAAAGATTTCGTCTGGTATTTTCCCAGAAAATCGATTCATCTCCAGCGAGAGAGTTTTTAAGTTGTTGAGGTTTCCAATTGCGGGTGGGATCCTCCCCGAAATCTGATTCCCAGAAAGCGAGAGGATTGCGAGTGTGCCCGCTGTCATTTGTGTTGGAAGTTGACCGGACAGGCAGTTATCATTCATCTCAATCATGTCCAAGCTCGGCAAATTGAAGATCCCAACAGGAATTGTCCCGCTGATTCTGTTTTTCTTCATTCGGATTTTGACAAGAGACTTGCATTGGCCGAGCTCCAACGGAATGGGCCCAAAGAAGTTGTTATCCATCAGAATCAGCGTCCTCAGCCTCCCGCCTAAGCACAGATTTCGGGGAATCAACCCGGTCAGGCGGTTTCCGGTGACATCCAAATCCGTAAGCCTGCCGTTCTGGCCAAGACTTTCGGGTAGTTCGTATGTAAAGTTGTTCTCCCACAGCTGAAGAATCTCCAGATGAGGAAGATCGCCGATGAACTTGGGTATGGGACCGTAAAGGTCGTTCCTGTACAGATTTATTAACCTAATGCTCTTCAGCTCTGAGAAACTTTCGGGTATTTCTCCGGTGAGTTCGTTTTTGCAGAGATCCAAGGACACGAGGCTCGCCATGCTCGAAAGCTCCGGTGGTATAAAACCACTGAGCCGATTTACGAATAAAAACAACGAGTGCAAATTCTTCAAAAGGCTCAGACTCGTGGGAATCTTGCCAGTGAGGTTACAGCTGGCCATGTCGAGCACTTTCAGCAACGGCAGCGATCCAAACTCCGGTGGAATCCCGCCTTCGTAACTGTTATCGTACCCTAGGTACAATTCCTTGAGGTTCTTTAACCGTGCCAAGCTTGCCGGGAGCTTCCCGGTGAGAAAATTGCTGTTGAGGCCTAAATACTCCAAGCTCCGGATATTAGAATAACTTTCGGGAATGTTTCCCGTGAAGTAGTTGCCTCCCAGATGAAGATGTTTGAGCTTTGTACAGCCGGCGGCGAGCTCCAGCGGCAGCTGTCCCGTGAAGTTGTTATTGTAGGCGTCAAGGACCTCAAGCTCCGTCATCCCGAGCGTGATTTCTCCGGGGAACGTGCCTCTGAAGAAGTTGTTTGAGATGTTCAAATGCGTTAACGCCGTCAGGTTGGCCATCTCCGTGGGAAGCCTCCCCGAGAGGTTGTTTTCGGCGAGGTTGAGGTTCACGAGCTTGTTTAGAAGCCCGATCTCTGCTGGAATCGAGCCTCGATGCATCACGGGCGGCATATTTGAGACGTTAAGAGCAACCACTCGTGATCGCTGGTCGCATGAAACTCCAGAAAAGGAGCAATAGTGCTGGGCGGAGGGCTCCCACCCGGTAATATTCATTGCCTTCTTGAGCTTCAGTAGCGCGTCGAGGTCGTCGGCGCACGGCGATGATGGGAACAAAAGGAATATGATGAAGGAAATGTAGGCGGATATTAGCTTCTTAAATTTTTTATTTTCCATCGGTGATCACTGATCAGTGGCCACTAGCTAGTTCTTTCTTCTTGATCGTACGTGAATTCGTGATTAGTTCATAATTTATGTTAATTACATGATTTGTTTTATATAATATAGTAGTACTACGTTGACTGGAAAGATGGTAATGGGTGGGTAGGACTCCCACGGAGATGGCCACTTACCACCTTTCCACATTAGACCTACACATTATTTTCAGTGTTTCTGCCGGTAATTTTAATTTTCACACTGAGGTCATGTTGACTTGTATTAGGATTCCTATAATTGTGGGATTCCTACTGTAATTGGTTTCCTAGTTTAGGATATAATTATTCTTTCCCTTATTCTTTCCCATATTTGTATAGGGTTGTATATATACCTTGTTTTGATATGAAATAAAATTATCATTGAAAGGCATTCTTTCTTCTTGGCACCAGAGCCGGGTTAGAAAAACACTGAACCCTAAATTTTTTTTTCCTGCCGTATACCTGATCCATTGCAGCGAGCAACCTTAGGGTTGTTGCTGCCCGTTCCTTGACTGATTGCAGCGAGCACCAGAGAAGGTGTTGTTGCCCTGACCGATTGCAGCAAACACCAGATAGGGTGTTGCTGCCCTGTTGATTTGTCCAACGTGTTCTAGGTCCCATCACCACTGCTGTTTTTTTTTCTCTGCCTAGTTTGTGTCAGTCAACACCGAAGCAACAGAGAGATAGCTGAAGCAAAGGGGGCTGGTTCACAGATTGTTTCAGTGGCTGCTCCAATTATGGTGCAGTCAGAGAATTCAAGCTTTAATATTGGTATGGTTTTGGATGAAAAGAACTATGATTTATGGGCTCCCCTCATTCAAATTCATATTGCTGGAAGGAAGAAGATGGGATATCTTTGTGGGTTTATCAAGGCACCTAGCGAAGACGATCCTAAATATGATGATTGGTTTTCTGAAGATCAAAAAATTAAGAGTTGGCTTTTGTCTTCAATGAAGCCCGAGATTATGAAACGGTACATTCGGTTGTCTACATCGAAGGAGATTTGGGACTCCTTGAAGGCAGCCTACTTTGATGAGAATGACGAGGCTAGAATTTATTCGTTGAATCAGAAGGCATCCCGTCTACGTCAGAATGGCCGACCCTTAGCTACCTATTTTGGGGAGCTCACTGAGATCTTCCAAGAATTGGATCACTTTAATAAAGTATCCATGGAGTGTGAGAATGACATCAAAGTGTTTCAGAAATCCACTGAGAGACAACGGGTCTATGTGTTTCTTGGTGGTCTCGATGATGGGTTTGATCAGGTGCGTGGAGAAGTGCTGCGGAATGATCCCCTACTTGGCCTGCAGGCTTCTTATGCCTATGTTCGTCGAGAAGCCGATCGAAAGGAAGCAATGAAGACAGAGGTTGACAAGGGGGAGTCTGCTGCCATGGCAGCAAGGGCCTGTGGATCATCTAGTGGGTCGAACCGAGAAGGGGTACAAAACCGGCCTGGATCAACTCGGCCGAGCCAGACAAGCCGGGATCGTCCACAAGGTAAGTGCCCACACTGTGGCCTGACGGGACACTCCAAGAGTCGTTGTTTTGAGCTGATTGGATATCCCGAGAATTGGGATAAGACCCGTGATCCTCGGTGCAACAAATCTCGAGCCTCCATTGCTGAAACCAAGAATGACTCGAATCAGATAGCGAACAAGGCATCTGCCATGATAGCTGCGGTAGGAAGTGATGGTAAGGCACTCAGTACTTCTACTTCTGTTATGAATAATACATGGATAATTGATTCTGGAGCTACTGAACATATGACTTGTGATTCTAGACAGGTTCCATCACTAAAAACATCCACACAAACCGAGGTCAATGTTGCTAATGGTAATGTCGTCCCTGTTATTGGGGAAGGCGTTGTTTCCTTTTCCGATACCATGAAACTTGACACTGTTCTTATGGTTCCCTCTCTAAATTATAATTTGTTGTCCGTTGCTCAAATAACCCTTGCCTTACATTGTTTGGTTATTTTTTGGCCCTATTTTTGTGTTTTTAAGGACATCCGGACGCGGAAGACGATTGGTTATGGTATTAGAAGAGGGAAACTTTATTACTTGGAGTTGACCACCAGTAGTTCTAGCTTGCTGACTTAAGCTCTTTCCGTTGATGATTCTCAAGGGGTTACTAATAAAGTGTCAGACATCTGGATGTGGCACCGGCGCCTTGGGCATGCTTCCTTTGGTTATCTGCATAAGTTATTTCCTAGTTTGTTTGTCAAGAATGATGTTTCTCAATTTAAGTGTGATGTTTGTGAAATGGCTAAGAGCCATCGAACCTCTTTTCCTCCCAGTTTAAATAAAAGTACCGTTCCTTTTATGATTGTGCATTTTGATGTATGGGGGGACCGTCAAAAGTAGCCACTCTTGGTGGTGCTCATTGGTTTGTTACTTTTATTGATGATTGTACCCGCATGACGTGGGTTATTTTGTTAAAGTCAAAGAGTGAAGTTAGTTCGGCCTTCCAACGGTTTCATAAAATGATTGTTGTACAATACAACAGGAATATCCAGGTTCTTCGCAGTGACAATGGGGGAGAGTATGTTAATATGGAACTTCGTTCATTCTTCGAGTTGCATGGTATTGTTCATCAGACCACGTGTCCGTATACTCCTCAACAGAATGGGGTTGCAGAAAGGAAAAATCGACACTTGTTGGAAATGGTTCGTGCTTCCTTACTTGCGGCATATCTGCCGCTCCATTATTGGGGAGAGGCACTTACGTCTGTAACTTATCTTATTAATCGCCTTCCATCTCGGACTCTCAACTTCCATACGCCATTTCAGGCTCTCACATCTCAGACTAGCAGGCCCCCGACTCCCAATCTTCCCCCACGGGTCATCGGATATGTTGCGTTTGTTCACCTCCATCCACCTCAACGGAAGACTAAACTTGAACCTAGAGCTCTTCGTTGTGTTTTCTTGGGGTATGCTACTACCCAGAAAGGGTATCGTTGTTATCATCCTTCGAGTAAAAAGATGTTTATTACTAAGGATGTGGTTTTTCACGAGACTGAAATGTTCTTTGGTTCCTCCCCGTCCTCACTTCAGGGGGAGTACCGCAATGATGAAGTTCTGACTCACGATAATAGGGATGTGTTGAGCTTGGAGTACACAGCTTCTGGAAGAGGGCAACAGCCCACGGTACCTGGAGAAGGGCAGCAGCCAATGCCCGTGACACCTGGAGAAGGGCAGTAGCCCGTGTTTTCTGGGTTTAGTCCTACCCAGCAGCCTACTGAGGAGCAGCCAACAAGTTAGGAAGAGGAGCAGCCCACGGGTCTCACGGGTATTGAGTTGGAAGATGAGATGCAGCCGCCCAATTGCCGTGAAACAGAGCAGCAATTACAGTATGTGTCACGAGATACTACTTCTCATAACCAATCGTCTTTTACACCGGATGCACCCCCACTTCGTCGCCTTCCAGAGCGCATTAATAGAGGTATTCCCAAACCCACTTATGAGGCAGATCCTGATTGTAAACACAAGTATTCCATGAGTGAGCCAAACTCTGATTCCAGAGTGAGATACCCATTAAATCATTATGTGTCTACCTGTCACCTGTCAGAATCAAATAAGTCATTTGTATATCAATTATCTACTGTATCTATTCCTAACAGTGTGCAGGAGGCTTTAGCAGATTCCCGCTGGAAAGATGCAATGAACGAGGAATTGAGATCGTTGAAGAAGAATGCTACCTAGGAAATAACTGACTTGTCAGCCGGAAAGAAAACAGTGGGATGCAAATGGGTTTATACAGTAAAATATAAAGTCGACGGAACGGTAGATCGCTTTAAAGCAAGATTGGTGGCAAAGGGGTATACACAGAAATATGGCATTGATTACACTGATACGTTCGCACCAGTGGCAAAGATCAATACAGTTCGTGTTCTACTATCCTTAGCAGCAAATCTGGATTGGCCTTTGCAACAGTTCGACGTAAAAATGTTTTCCTCCATGGAGATCTGACTGAGGAGATTTACACGGGACCTTCCACCAGGGTGCAGTGATTCGGACAGACGGAAACAAAAGGTATGTAGGATCAAGAAATCACTGTATGGATTAAAGCAGTCTCCGAGAGCTTGGTTTGGTAGATTTACCAAGTCCATGAGGGCATTTGGGTATATACAGAGTAATTGGGATCACACGTTGTTTCTGAAACACCAGAACGGAAAGGTTACGGCTCTAATCGTGTATGTGGATGATATGGTGGTTACTGGTGATGATCCTGTTGAGCAAGCAGCCTTGAAAAGTTATTTATCCACGGAATTTGAAATGAAAGATCTTGGTCCTTTGAAATATTTTCTTGAGATTGAAGTATCAAGATGCAAGTTCGGGATATTTCTATCACAAAGGAAGTATGTTCTTGACCTGTTGGAAGAAACCGGTATGACAGCATGTAAGCCGGTGTCTACTCCGTTGGCCGAAGGAATGAAGTTGGGTATAGATCAGAACCAAGTACCGGTTGATAAAGGGAGATATCAAAGGTTAGTAGAAAGATTAATGTACTTGGCTCACACTAGGCCTGATCTTGCTCATGCCTTAAGTGTGATTAGTCAATATATGCACAATCCAAGAGAACAACATATGAGTGCAGTTATGAGAATATTGAGTTACTTAAAGGGGAGCCCTGGTAAAGGAATTTTATTTCGGAAAAATGAGCATTTCAGAATTGAGTGCTATACAGATGCTGATTGGGCAGGATCGACGGATGATAGACGCTCGACATCTGGGTATTTCACCTTTGTTGGGGGAAATCTAGTAACGTGGAGAAGCAAGAAGCAGAATGTCGTATCAAGGTCAAGCGCAGAAGCCGAATTTAGAGGCATGGCACTCGGTATTTGTGAACTCTTGTGGCTTAAGTTTCTATTGCAAGATGTGGGGGTCAAACAAGGTCTGCCTATGAAGTTATTCTGTGACAATAAAGCTACACGGGATATTGCTCATAATCATGTGCAACATGATCGGACCAAGCATGTAGAGGTTGATCGGTTCTTTATTAAAGAGAAGCTAGATAGTAAAGTAATTGAGGTTCCTCCCATAGGAACGGATGACCAAGTAGCAGATATTCTCACGAAGGCGGTTTCTAGTAACAAGTTCTCCAGATTTCTAGACAAGTTGGGCATGTGCAACATCTATGCACCAACTTGAGGGGGAGTGTTGACTTGTATTAGGATTCCTATAATTGTGGGATTCCAACTGTAATTGGTTTCCTAGTTTAGGATATAATTATTCTTTCCCTTATTCTTTCCCATATCTGTATAGGGTTGTATATATACCTTGTTTTGATATGAAATAAAATTATCATTGAAAGGCATTCTTTCTTCTGGTCAATGTGTAGGTCTAATTTATTTCATGGTGAGAGAGCTTTTGCTTGCGTCTCATCCCAATGGCACACTTTCATAATTGTAGACCCAAGTGTTTCATGATAGAATCCTTATCAAAATATTTGAGGCTGCCAATTTACATGTTAGAAGAAAGAAGAAATTGGAGCATTGATCAGTATTGATCAGTATTGGCCGATTTATGTTCGAACTTTAAGGGCTGCTAAAATAAAACATTCAAGTTTGTTTAGATAAATAGCGTACAAAGCGTGCAATCATTTGGCCAATTTAGTGGATTTTCGTCATATGTCCAATCATGTTGTATACATATCAACGTATGCCATAGTCCATGGAGTGTTGTCGGGAGCCCATATCGAGTATTGTTGAGATTCATTGTCAAGTTTTACTGAGATGAGCCGAGCATACATTATATTAAACATTGATGAACACAAAAGAGTTTCACACCAGACATTCAAAGAGTCCTTAAAAGGACTTTCATAAGCGTGTTTCCAACTTTCAGTGAGTCCCAGGACCACATATTGATATCACATGAATCCATGCATAAAAATCCATCAAAATTGGTATGTGCCCATCCTTTGTCGCAAGGATGATTTTAGGAAGGATCGGATTGAAAACCAAGTTTCCAATTTTCGCTCCCAAATTTCGGAATAAGGTCGGATAGGAACATAATTTTTAAATTTGGAAATTTTGTAATTGGAGTAATCTCAGAAATTTTGGAACCTAATTTGGATTCATATATTTTATAAGTTTTTTGAGTGTTCTCGGCTTTTTTTATTACATGTAATTTATTTGGTGGCATACTAGTATGATTATCCATTTTGATATATAGAAGTATGTTTAATATAAAAACAATGAACAAACTATATCTAAAACTAACACTAAAATACAAAAGTTGACAATAAAATACATAATTTTGCGTTCAGGTTATTATAACTGAATACAGGAGAGCTCGGCTGTCATTCCCGCAAGCACATGTTTTGAATCTCAGCAGACGAACGGAGTCGAAATTGGTCGTTTGATGATGCATTTGTTTTTCATTTAGAGATGTGAGAGATGCCAAGAAATCGAAGGAAAAAGAAAGAAGCTGATTTATTCACTATATTAGTATGTACAACAAATTTCAATCAAAAGCCAACAGAATTAATTCGATCCCAAGACAGATCAAAACAAGCAAAGATTGGCTGATTGATGGCATTACGAATAAATAAATAAATAAAAGAGAAAAAAGAAACCTGATCATTCAATATCATCCACAAACTGTGATTGATCATCAAATCTGATCATGATTTACTATCTAGTACCTCCTGCAGAAGATTCAGGCCTTCCGCCGATATACTCCTCTTGAATTTTAACTTTGGGATCTCAAGCAACGGGGGTGGATCTGGCGAGAAGCATACCACTACCACCGTCAGGTTATCGCACGTATTGCGCTTGAGTGCCTCCCGAACCAGCTCTCTTGAGCATCTCTCGGGATCATTGTGGATCATTAGTTCTTTCCTTGCCATCGTGACTGCACACTGGCTGCTCATCACATCCCACAACCCATCACAGCCTAGGATTAAGAATTCGTCTTCCTCGCTCAGAATTGTCTCCTCGAGCTCTGGCTCTGCACTCAAGGGACACAAGGAACCTTTGGAGCCTTTCATGTGCCAGTCCCCAAGAGCTCGTGCCACAGATAATTGACCGTTGAGGTAGCCATCATACACCATGCCTCCCAGTTTCTCGATTCTCACTCTTTCGGAGGCACAATTGGGTTTATGGTCTTTGGAAAGCTCAATTGCCCTACCTCTTCTTCCCAGCACAGCTCGGCAATCTCCAGCATTTGCAATTAGCATCGTCCTGAAAAGGAGAAATCATATGTAAATCACAATGATGCCACTTGTAAAGACACAACAGGAAGAAAACTCTGGTCAAATCCTACAAGCCTTCAATACATTCTTCTTACAGAATAACTTGCCAAGTTTACCTGGATACGACTTAAATGTTTTAGCCGGACATCTATTACACAATGGAAGCGTTTAAAAAGTGACCCACTTCCTCCAACCAAAACGTTTATTACCATGTTACAAGCCTCTATATTGATTCCAGGAGTTGTACAGCCATGAAAGTATTCCTGGATAAAAGCACCATGGATGATAACAGAAAGAAGTGTGGTTGGCAAAGATGAAATTTTACCCGTGGACTTCACACAATAAGATAGCTCTTAACATAGAAAGATCACAATAGAATTCAAATGTTACATTAACCAAAATTGCTCATTAGCAATTCTTCAAAAATTTGTTTCCAACAACCCAAAAAAAAAAACCGGTATGCTACAAGGAGTCCTTATGAAAACTAATATACAATCATAGACAGAACTGCAGGGGCATGATTGTGTTTACGCCAATACAATTTGAAATCACTTTACCAACAAAAGATAAGAAAAGACACAGTAGAATAATAGTAGGTCTCACCTTCCAGAGATGAGGGCCGTAAGTGCAGTGGTACCAGATGAACTGTCAAGACCACAGGTAGCAGCAAAAGCAAGGTCAGCATTTAGAAAAGCGCTCTTCATAGCCTTCTTAGTACATAACGGGAAATGTGGATCCTCAACTATAAACCTTAAAATGTTCTCTCTGATAAACGAAGATGCATCAGTACCACCATGGCCGTCAAAAACCTGTGATAGAAGGAAAGGTTGACACATAATGGCACATCAGGTAGTTGTAGACTCAGAAAAATCACATGAAAGTAGCATTAATGTTTATGATCATAACTTTACATATAGTTCATTGATTAAATTACACACCCCATAGAATGCTCCGGGAGAAGTGAAGTTCGCAGTTGCACCTAGATGATCAAGAATATTGTCTACACAAATATGCTCATCCTCCATATATGGTTTCGGTCCAATCTCCGAGCAGCTTCCAGAGCGAAAAACAGGTACAAAAGCTGAGTTACTATCTGATGGGGAATTTGAGCTAACAATCCCAATATCCAACTCCTAAGCAAGGAGAGAAAAGGCAACATCAAATTTCTTGCCCATTTAATATGAAATGAATGATAAAAACTGCAATTGTTATAGCTGATTGAAGTCAATCTCACCACTTCAGCTGCAGGAGCCAACTGGGCAGAGCTCACGCAACACCTAATAGCTGAGAGGTGACGAGGAGGTCTGCCAATGTTCGGTTGCTTCAAGTTCTCAAAAGTACTTGATTTCTCTTCTCTTGTAACAGTAACGTTCTCCTTCCTATAACTGCCATCCAACATGGAAAGTGCCTGCGGGTAATCAGTCCCTGCAGCCATTTTCTCCCCAAAACATAATCCACCCCCGGATAAATAACTGGACCTCAAGTATACCCTTTCAAACACTCCTTTTCGCATAGAACAAGTTCGAACTTCAGGAGCTTCGTACTATTCTCGAGCAAACAAATTTTCAATACCAGGAACAGACCCAGTATAATACCACGCAACAGCTTCAATTATTCGTCTTCCTTTTGCGTTGTTTCTTCAGATTATTTGTTGGGTACCTGAGCAGAAAATTACCAGAAAATTCTCAACTCACTTCTCAATAACTTGTTGAGCAAAAAGTTAAAAGATCAAACAGCCCAGGTAATCAATTGAAGCACAAGCTACAATCCTAAATTGTACTGGAAACTGTAAACTCCCTAAAAAGCATACAACTTTGAAATTTCCAGGACTACCCAAATCCATATCTCAATCCAAACCACCAAATCAGCCACAACCATATCAAATTTCAGGGAATAAAACACAAACAACAACAACAACAAAGTCTTTTCCCACTAAGTGGGATCGGCTATATGAATCCTAGAACGCCATTGCGCTCGGTTTTGTGTCATGTCCTCCGTTAGATAAAAAAAATCATGACTTTATTCTATTTTTGTTAAGCATAAAGTCCACAGCTATCATTTTTACTAAACAAATCATATAACTCAATAGATTCAGAACTACAAAAATCAAATCCAAATACAGAAACCATCACAGACCAAGCAAAAAACTTAGGCAGAAAAAAATCCCAAATTAACAAAACTATTTACTCAAAATCCCCAATAACAATCACACACCATAGATTGCAACTTTTCAGCCATAAAGATTCAAACTTTACACATAAAAAAGATAAAATCTGGAGAAAATAGTAGGTGGGTGATGAGATTATGAGATGAAAAATACTTGCCGTACTGTTTTGGTTAGCTTGACAAAACCTCCAAAGATCCTGAAAGAGAAATTGGAAATTGATGGGAACAAACAAGCCCACAAAACCCTCGAACCTTTCAACTCAAAAATTGGAAAAATGGTTTTTATTTTTTTATTTAAAAAGATTTTTTGGTTTGATATGTTTGTACGATTTGATGTTGAAAGAGTCTGATGAATGAAGAAAACAAAGGGCAACCGGCTACGTGTGCTTTTCAACCGGTCATTGCGGGTCGCCCGGTGGATTCGTAGATACGGCCAGCTGCGAAACCGACACGTTGCGGGGGTGGGGTTTTGATATTTCGGTTGGTAACCGGATGTTGGGAAGCGAGCGTGGTGGGAGTTCAACAATTGCGGCTGGGGTGTTTTTTCATCCGTTGGATTAGAACAGTTGGTGATTGACGGCGGGATGAGGACTGACGATTTTCACCAAACGTGGAAAAACAGGTAGTTGACGGCGCCGATCGTTTTATTCATGTTTTCAAAGCGGTAAACTGGAAAATAGGTTTTTGCAGAAAGTGGAGATTCTAATTCCTAAATATTCCACACCAATGCCATCCAGACACATCACATTATTTGTAATTTCATTTTTCATGGATGAGATAACTTAATTTCTCTAATTATATTTTGGATTTTTAGGATTTTTTTTAGCATATTGATATTTGTTACATTAAGGGGGAGGGGAATTCAGTTAAGTCACATAATGAGTAACTTAATTTAGTATTGAATTTGTCATCTACGAGACTATAGTACTGACTGACGGCTTTTTAGGATTTTGATCATCATGTTTCCTTTCAACCACAATAAATACAAAAGGGTCGTTCACACATTCATTTTTTCTTCCCACACATTCTTGTTAATTTTTTTACAGTGATTTTCTTTAATTCATTCAATCCGACGGTCAAAAATTAAAAGAGATATATGAGAAGTAAAAATTAATGTATGGATAGCACATTCCTAAGATATTAAAGAGAAAGGTCTTTCACAATTTCATTTTCACATTAATGAGCCCAAGAAATTAAAGGGCATTTTCATAACATATTGTGTGTTTGACAGGGGAGATTTAGACCACTCACCAACACAAGAAATTCTTGGATATCTTCGTTGACACAAGATAATTCATCGACAAAAAAGTCTATCTATATTTCTCAATCCCCACATGTTGAAAGCTTTAGGAGTGGCTAACCTATATGCGATTTCAACCCGTTATGAATGAAATCTCCACATTTGAAATTGTCTAAATTATATATAGGTAATTCATCCATGCCACAATAAAATGTTGCATTTTTTATTAAGGGCTGATGAGCTATATATGTCATTTACTCAAACTTGACCAATTCAATTGTGTCCATGATATAGTTATGGCTCCATACCTTTTGTCAAATTCTTTTTAGTAAGTAAAACATGGGTTTTGATTCATATTTACAATTTCCATGGATTTTCTTCTATATTAGAAAAAACTTAGATATGTTCAAAACTGTGCACATTTTTTTTGTAAGTATAATATGTGGAATATTTTTGCAAAGCTTTATATGATTGTAACTTTAACGTTTCATCAGCACATGCATTTGCTATGTAGAAAGAGTAGGCTTCTCAATTGCATACACAGCAGCAGCCGATGCAGCTGGTGAGTCAATCCAGCAGAGGCACCATCCTCTCTACATTCTACTATGGCTACACCTGTTCCCAATTAGTCCCGGGAGGAATGGCGGCTCAGAAACTAGGAGGACAATCCGCCCTCCTCCTCTCATTTGTCACATGGTCTCTAACATATGCCTTCGTCCAACTAGACCCTAATCGTGCCACGACCATGTTCCCCTCTTTCCACTCTGTCCACACGGTGGGTAGCACCTCACGAGTGATCTAAGGCTGTTTCTGTCACACTTCTGGGATGTATCTCAATGCGGCTACAGCAATGCTTGTGGTTCCAAGCCTTGTGAGACTGAAAAGCCCCCAGTTTGTGTTTGTGGTTGAAGCAACTGTGTGGACTATTTGGTCTTCGGTCTGGTTGAACTATGCATTTGAGTTTGGACCTTAAGAAAAGGTGGACGTTGTGGGGAGAGTGAATCCTGTATTTAAATAGAGATATATTTATACATAACTCATTTTCTAAGGTATATAAAATGGGTGAAATCGCAAGAAAAAAAAATAGGGAGATTGACAAGAAATGATAAGGCCACACGTGAGATTGTGAGAGTAGGGGATCAAAGCATTACCATGCACTAATTAGAATCGACTAGTATAGGTTAAGTCAATGGTAATGGCAAATGTTGACATGATATAGGTTAGACCACGTGAAATTAGCAAGTTGGAAACATATTAGGAGACCAGAAAGAGCAAATCGTTTAAAGTGAAAATTTATTTGAATTCATTATTTTGTTTCTTTATAAAGCCCAAAAGTAAATTTATCTCAAATAAAGTTATCCTTTGAATAAAAAGTTTTTATCGTGACGTGATCGGATAATCGGATATCTACGTTGAACATCAAATTATTTGGGTGGTGAGGTTTTGTCAAAAGACTTAATAAAAGAGAAAGACTACTTTTGAAGGCAGAGGAGACTTGGGAATGGGTGCATGGTGCGTGAGAGAGTTTGAGAGTATCTTTAATGGAGTTAGTAAATTTATCTTTTTTTATTATATTTTTTTTATTAACAGAAGCGAAGAAGTTTTTTATTTCAATGAGTACATATTCTTCAATGATCAATTTCTTGATCAAGAGACAATTCACACAAATTACAAATGATTTTAAACCTCTATACAGGCACCGCAAAAACCACTAGAACAAGTAGCAATGCCCTTGTAAATATAAAAGGATGGTCGTTAATTTTTCAATTCAGTAATTGGGTTGCTACTTTAGAGACTATTTTTTTCCTGTTGCATGGCAAATTTAATTTGTTACTCATTTGCTACTCATTTGCTACTTTTATTGGAGATGCTCTTAGAGATGACTCATGATTCCTACACCATGTTCTTTCTGATGTAGCCAATAAATTGGATTATTTAATACAATAAAGATTAAAATGAAAGAAGTGACATTTAATGATAAAAAAAAGAAGAAGAAATCATTGAAAAATTGGTGACTCATAAGTTAAGGGATTGTTTACTTTTGTCATCTCCTAAAAGTGGATGTTATCGTTTTTTCAAGTTGTTCAACTTAATGTAGCTTTGATTTGGTGTGTTAGTTTTTGCTTATAGAGTATGAATTCAAGAGAATGACGAGATCTACAAGCTTCATGCAAATCAACAAGCTGGATTAGAATTCCACAAAATAATGTTTAATTAATGAAAACGAGATTTAAGTTTTCAGGACTATAATTTTCATTGTTATATTATTTGTTTGATTTTTTTTATATTTGAACTCTAAGAATTATAAGTACCACCTTTATTACAGTGCTAGGTTTGTAATCTTTCATACTTTCAATCAATATTGTAAGTACCACCTTTAGAGTGCTAGGTTTGTAATCTTTCATACTTTCAATTAATAAATTGTAAACTTTTCTCTATTTTTTTGTATATTTTTTACTACTAGGGGATTTCGGTGCATGTATTCGGATTTTATGTTTGTTGATCTTTTTTTGTTGTATATTCTGTTGGGTCACTTTTAAATACTAGTATGCAAAAAATGTTATAATAAGAGCTAATAGCGTTTTAGAAAGGTTAACACTACGATACATAATGCTATAAAAACAATTGAGGTATTTGTCGATTTGCTCCTTTAAACTTATACCCCACTGTCAATTTCCTCCTTCAACTTTTAATTTTGCCAATTTTCCCTGTAAAACATTTATTTATACCACTATCGTTAAATTTTGAAGTTTTCCATCAACATGGCAAACACGTGAGCCGTTAATAGGGGATTAAAAAGGGTGATATCAACGCTCATCTCCTAATCCAGCGTTCCCAACTTCATTCCTCCATTCACCATCCATCTCTTACCTAATTCCCCCAATATTAAGCTCCCAAATTGTTCTTAAATGAGCGAAGTTGTGGTTTCAATGTAAATTTGGTAAACGGCATTGAAGGGACAGGGAGGAACTCATCCAATCAAATTAAAAATAAGATGAACAAAATTGAAATAATTGATTAGCAGTCCGAGACATGGATGACTTCCTTCACGAGGATGCGAGCAAAGAAAGCTTATTCCTAAGGTCATGGAAGTAAACTTAGCTATGAACATTGCAAACCCAAAACTTACTCCAGTTGCCTTGCCCATAACCTCATCGTACCCGTAAGCAAAATTGCAAACCCAAAACCACAATTATATCAGTACACTCAAAGCAACACAAGTTACTCGGAAAGGCAGATTGAGATGGAGCAGCCAGAGACTCTTGGACGCACCAGTGCGTGCAATTCGACCCAGCTAGACCATTTCCCTTAAAATTACCTCTGATGTTTCGATATTGGCTCTAAGCTATCATTTTAGTAAGGCAAACTCAACTTTTTACGTTAAGTAATGCTACATACGAGTAATGTTACATTTTTTTTCCGTTGTTTATAGGATATTTTATAGCACATGATGTGACATGTAATGGACAATTAACATCCAGTTAGATAAATGCGACATTATAACATTCAATGAAATAAATGTCAACATTAAATGAGATAAAATCCTAAATTAATGTGACGGTTACAATCACTTGCCACTTCATGTGGTATAGAAACCGAACTCATGTTAGCCGCCAAGCGAGCCAATACCATTGCTCATCACTTAAATTGCTTAGCTCTCCATGGATTTTCGTTGTCGATTTGAGGAGCCAACGGACCTCGTTTTGGAAATGTCATCTGATGATTGTTGTGATTATTAACCAATTGACACTTATCAGTTATCTATTCGTTATAGTCACCATCACTCAATTAGTTAATACTGTTAAAGAGTTAGTTACAAAGGGTATTATTGTAATAATCCATGTATTTTGGATACTATATAACACATTGTAAAGGCTTGTAATAATTCATAGTGTGAAATACAAAGTCTTTTGAAATTCCTTCATCCCTAAGCTTCTATCCTCCTCCTTCCATTTCTTCTTTTCTCAATTTCTCAGTATTATGATGGTATCATCCCTGGAAGGGCTCGTCGCCGCTTTGATCCTTGGTGACTTTTCTGCTGCTCTGTAAGATTGTTGCCGTTTTGATTTCTGGTGGTGCTTTGTTGCTGCTTTGTAACTCCGTGTGCGATTTTGAAGACTCTGGAAGATTGTTGAAGTAGTTCACGTTCTCTGATTGTTGAAATCAATTCAGGTGACATCTTTCTTTCGATTTGGAAGATATTTCGATCATGGATTATTGTGTTCTTGAGATTCTTGAAGAAATTGTATGGAGTAAGATATGAGAAATTTGTTGTTCTTTGATTGTGTAGCGTAATGTTCATAAATTGCTGGTGAAGAAATAATAGTGAAATTGGAATATTCAAGAAAGTGTTATTCTTTCTTGGTGATTTTGGAAAGTGTCAATCTTCCTTGGCGATTTAGGAAAGTGTCAATCTTTCTTGGTAAAGAGTTTCAATCTTTTCGAGTTTTTGCAGTTTTTTCCAATTGAAAAGAGTGTTAATCTCTTCTTGTTCATTACATATTGATATTTTTGTATTTGTGATCTGATTCAAGATGACTACTCCGACTGTTAAAGTAGAAAATTTGTTAGGGATGCTTACTATAAAATTGAAAGATGATAATTTCGCCAAATGGGCATTTCAATTTAAGGCTGTGTTGAAGGGTTACAAACTGTTTGGTCATTTCGATGGCACTGATGTGTGTCCATCAAAGTTTATCATAACTATTGATCTTGGAGTTACTAAGGAAGTTACTAAAGCTTATATTGATTGGGAGTCAACTGATATGGCTTTATTAAGTCTTTTTCTTGCAACTCTATCTGATGAAGTGATGGAATATGTTCTTGGATGCAAGAATGCCCATGAGGCTTGGGTGAATCTTGTAGATAGGTTTGCTTCTGTCTCAAAATCAAGAATGAGTCACCTAAAGACTAAGCTGCATACTATACAAAAGGGAACCGATTCGATTGATAAGTATTTTATGTGATTGAAAAATATTAGAGAGCAATTAAGTGTTGTAGGAGAGTATATCTCAGACAATGATGTTATAATTACTGGTTTAGTTGGGCTACCAAAAGAATATGCGATAATAAGAATTGTCATTCGTGCTAGGGAGTCATCAATTACTCTCAAGAGTTTAAAGCACAACTTCTTGGTGCTGAAAAGGAAATTGAAGGAGAAATCAGTATGTTGTCTCAGAGTTTGTCAGCCTTGTATGTGAAAGGGACTGGTACTAATCCTAGATCTTCAATGGTCACTGGTTATTCTTCTAATCCGCATAGTCATAGTCACATCTCTGCTACTACTGGTGGTGTTTTGTCACAAGTTCCCTATAATGGTATCTCCACCACAATTTCAACCTGATATGCAGTCCTTTCAATTCTATTCCACACCACAACCACCGGCTACCTTTTATCATCTTGCACCATATGGTTTTGGTTTCTTTGGAAATTCTGGTTCTAATTCAGATACAAGAAATCAAAATTCAAATTATGGCTCTACCTTTAAGGGTCAAAACAATTACAGGTCCAGTAATGGATACAAGGGGTGGAATTTCAATTCTTGAGGGTACAAGCAGAACTCAAATAACAATGGTTGGTCTGGAAACACAGATACAAGGATGAACGTAGTTATTGAATGCCAAATCTGCAACAAACGAGGTCATACAGCAGCAAACTATTTTCACCAGAACACTAACAATTCTTCTAATGGTTTTGTGATCGAGTGCCAAATTTGTGGGAAGAAGGGTCATGCTGCTCTTGATTGTTATAAGAGAAGTAACTAAACATATCAAAGTCAACCTCCTCCATCTTCAATAAATGCCATGAATGCACAACAATCATCACAGTTCTTGCCCACTGATTCATCGATAGTGGACTCTGGTGCTTCTCACCACATGACAACTGATGTTAATGGCTTGGCACGGTTGCTCCATATGAAGGAAATGAGAAGATTACTATTGGTAATGGCTCAAGTATATCAATAAAAAACATTGGTTCCATTACTCTTCATACAAAAGACCATTCATTACTACTTTCTCATGTTTTACATGTTCCAAAGATTGCTAGAAGTTTGTTGTCTGTTAAACAAATGTGTGCTGATAACAACAATTGGTTTATATATGATGAGTCAAACTTCTTTTTACAGGACAAGAAGACAAATGAGATTCTGTATCAAGGAAAGAGTAGGCCCACATAGTTGTTTCAGATCCCAGTTTTTCACAGTGCTAAAGGTGTGCAGTCTACAGTTCTTACTACAACAGCTTTACTTGGTCAATTGGTGAAGTCAAATGTGTGGCATCAAAGGTTGGGTCACCCTACAAATGAAGTACTCTCTTGTATGCTAAAACAATGTAGTACACCATGTAATACAGATAATAAGCACAGTGTTTATACATCATGTATTTAGGGCAAAATGTCTAGATTGCCATTTCCAGAGAGAACTGAAAAATGTTTGTCTCCATTTGATAAAGTTCATACTAATGTCTGGGGATCTTCTCCTATAAAGTCTATAGATGGCTATAGGTATTATGTATTGTTTGTTGATGAATATATAAGATACACTTGGGTATTTCCAATGTGCAATACATCTTATGTCTTCTCTATTTTTGTAAAGTTTTACCAGTTTGTGTTAAACCAATTTGGAGTATTTGTCAAGTGTTTACAAACTGATGGGGGATGAGAGTACATTAGTAAGCCTTTTACAAAGTTCTTAAGCGATAACGAAATTGCTCAGATGCTGTCATATCCATATACCCTTCAGCAAAATGAAATTGCTGAGAGAAAACACAAGCATATAATTGAAACTTGAATTGCATTACTCATTAATGTTGGTTTACCATTGGAATTTTGGTATTTTGCTTGTGCACACTCACTATTTCTTATCAATCGAATGTCATGCAAGTCTCTGTCTCTGGTATCTCCTTATAATTATACAAGAAACTTCCAGATTTAAAATTTTTGAAGACATTTGGAACTGATGTGTTTCCCTGGCTTAGGCCTTACAATTCTAATAAGCTTCAAACAAGATCAGTGTGCTTGAAGAATTCTCAATTCACTTAGCCCACATCCCCACCCCTTAGTATATATAGTGTAGATAATATTGTTTGTTCGAAAAAGACTACTTGAATTATCTCGCCATAAATGTGGTATTAACACCCTCATGTACAATTAATATGATATGAAATATAGCTATTTAGTACTATATATTTTTCTTTACTTGTAAGTAAATGGCCTTAGGTTAAAATTTCGTAAATGACAAGTTAGTGATCAAGTTATTCCCCTCCCCCACCCTGCTTTTGAGTATAAATATATTGTTTTATAATAATTGTATGTTCATCATTCTTCCTGTCGTTAGTTGCTAGTTGCAGATATAATTAGAGTCTCATTGCCGTGTGATATTCTTTTGTAATCTTTCCTTTTTCTTTCGAGTTTATGCACTGTTGTCAAACAAAAGAAAAATTAAATGCATGCGAGGGTTTCTTTGGTGTGAGCACACAAATTTAATGTCTAATGAAATAATAACAATTTGTACTAAGAGGGAGCATAAGACGAATTTGTTGTTAAGTCGTATGACGTCAAAAGTAGCACTAGGGCACTAGGAAATTTTCTAAGACTTTTTTTTAACACCCTTTTTAATTGAAATCAAAGTGAACCAAATAAAACCAAGATAACCGAAAGTGAGAAGCCAATATCATCATGAAGAAAGGAAACAAAAAAACAAAAGAAAATTAATGAAAAGAGCTTGAAAACTTTGAGTTTTAAACAAAATAAAGGGTAAAATGAATAATACTATGATTGACTTTTTAATGTAAGAATGTTGTTTTTCGTTAAAGTAAATAGTATCATGAGCTTTTCATTAAAATTCCCAAAAAACAAATATGCATAATACAACAAGAACATTGAGTAGACGTATAGTCTAATTGAATTCGAGTAGACTTGGGAAAGAAACTGATCAACTGCCAATAAATATGGGATTAAGTTGGGTCTTGTAAAATTATTGACAAACTTAAAAAGTAAGAACGTGTTTAAAATATGAAAATTTTAACGAAAAACTTATGATACTGTTTACTTTAATGAAAAACCACATTTTTACATTAAAAAGTCAATCTCAGTACTATTCACTTTACTCTTTATTTTGTTCTTATCGTTAAAACTCAAAATTTTCAAGCTATTTTCATTAGTTTTCCTTTAAAATAAACTATGAAATAAGAGAGAATAAGAGAGAACATAGAGATTGGGAGGAGAAATGTGATAGTCTACTTTTATTATCATTCGACCCCTTTATATAGAGTAAGAGTAACTTGGAAGAGAAGCTCAAATGTCTCTACTTTACATCAACGGTTATATAAGAGATTAACCACACAATTGGTTACGAATACGAACAACCACATAGACAAGTATTTGCTACAAAACCTTTTAATTTAATATTCTCATAAGTTTTATTAATGTCAATCATGAAATTAGATAGTTTATGCATTCTAAGTCACATGCATCAACAGTTCAGAAATTGCCCAAGTTGCTTACAAAGCTTGGATTAAAAAATAAAAAATAAAAAATAAAAAAAAAGGTTTCGGAATTCTAGTAATTTCCTACTGTAGTGCAGCCATTAGGGAAGCAAACTGTACAGACATCAACTTAGTTCTAAATGTATCTGGTTTTAGATTGGTGCCGACTTGTGCAAAGCAGACGTTTCAATTTCACTCTTTCTGTATGTTAACGTGGGTCCTTTGTTGCCCTATCAAAATAATGTATAGCCATGATCCCTGCGCCTCCTTGAGGAAGTCCACGAACACCCACATGAACAAAGGGCCAAGCTAGCAAGCCCACAAAATCAGCCTACGAGTTTTCAGCACCGAACGCTGCATCAGAAATGGTCGTAACCGGAGCGCCCAAGTCATTGAATTGTCAAAACCTTACCATTGATCAAAAGAAGAGAGCACTCGGCTCAAGTACTTTCCGTCTGCTTCAACCAAGTGTCAGGCCTCACACCTTTCCGACACAAATTCAAAGAGGCAAGTCTAGTCCAAACATAAATTCTGTGCCATGTGTGGATCATCAGCATAGAAGATAGCCCACGGTAAGTAGGCCGGTAAACACGTCACGTTTATTGGGTTTGAGTCGAGTTCAATTCGATTAGTTAAATTAACGGGTTATCCGAACCTGACCTGTTAAGCTAACAGATCACCTGTTTCACTCGTTAATAATAATAATAATTTTTTTTTTTTGCATAGAGTTTATTGTATGTAGTTAAGACTTTACTGAAATTATTAAAACATCCTCAACTAATGGATGTTAACAGATTGACCCAAAGTAACCCGTTATTTAACGAGTTCACCCGTTAGCGACCCGACCCGACCCGTTAAGCATCAATCCAAATACTAATATTAACGGGTTAAATTGGTTTAACGGGTCGGGTCCAAAATTTCAGGTCCAACGGTAAGTCATAGGGAACAATTATTCGATATGACTACTTCACGACCGCCTTCAAATGAGAACCTCTCCTAAACAACTTTTCAACGTGGAAACCCGAAGAGTAGACATGCTTGGATGTTAACTCTGCTCCACATGTTAGTCGCTCACAGGGATAGCTTGCGGTCCGACAATTAAAAGCCCAAGACTTTTTTTTTTGGCCAAAGGAGAACTATATACCAAACAAACACAACTAAACAAAGGCCCAACACAAAACAAAGATATAACAAAAAACAGGCCTAAAACAAAACCAAAACAGAAAAAAGGCCCAGCAAGGCACAGAAACCAACAGCTTCTGCCATAAGCTTCCACAGCCATCGTCCCCATCGGAAACAGGTCCTTCAGCCGATGCCTAGCCG
The DNA here is from genome assembly GCF_916048215.2 of Malus sylvestris. Taxonomy (NCBI): domain Eukaryota; kingdom Viridiplantae; phylum Streptophyta; class Magnoliopsida; order Rosales; family Rosaceae; genus Malus; species Malus sylvestris. The sequence continues at coordinate 26,219,916 of NC_062264.1, forward strand.
CCATCCAGTAGCGCCTCTACAGATGCCACCTCCAACCCACCAGAGCACAGCCACATAGTTTTTGTAGGAATAATCGGCAACCAAGTGAGCGGAGCCGATTAACGGAAGGAAGTTCGTGAAAGCCCACGAACAACACTGTCGGAACCGAGGAACAACTGGGAATAGCTAGACGAAGCGGAGAAAGTGGTGGTGGTGGAACCACCCGAGCCGGTGAAGACACCAGAGCTCTACACAGAATCTCCCAAATAAACTTGGCTGGCGAGCAGATCCAGGGTGAACAGAGAAGAGGGTTACCTGCAAGAGTAAAGAATCGGGGAAGGCCAAAGAGAAAATTGGGGAGCGATAGCAGTTGAGGCAGGGATAGGAGAAGGAGAAGAGAAATGAAAAAGCACGGCAACCAACCCCGGCCGAAGCCAGGGCCGGTGCCACCAGAAAAGTCCAAAATCAAAAGACTCACAAACAGTGAGAAAATACTCTCAGGTCAGAGAGAAAGAACTCCCACCGAGGAGAGAAAGAAAGTTCTAGCCCAAGAATTTTTGGACTGAGGCAAGGTCTATATAAAGAGGAGGAATAATCCAAAGAAGAGGTTGGATTTTCGAGGTGAACTACTTAAATTTGTTGTTTTTGCACCACTAGCACATCGACACTAACAAAGAGTTGTCACACCAGTCCCTTGGTGACTTCCTATATTTGAGCGTTAACAACTTAACAATGTATCGGTTGCCCTTGATGCTTTCTTATTTAAGTTTTCTTTTCTCTCAAAAGAAATTTTCACAGGTAAACCAGCCTTCTCTTTTACCGATTAAGTTACAACTTTCCGGCATTGCTATTTTAGTTTTACAAGGCATTTCAGACCCAATTTGTAAATAAAAAAAAGTACAAATTTGATTGATTTTCTTATGATTTAGAATGCAGTTAATTTTGAAAAAATGATAGAATCCAGCAGTCTTTCGGAAACAGCTCTTAAAGACAATTCAAACTAGCACCATTTCTCTATGGTTAAAAATAACATGATCAAACATGCAGCCTCTCTATGCAAGCCTGCAGTCCAGCACCCATAAACCTCTTTAGAGGTGGAAGAAGAAGATTGATAACATGATACATCGTCTGCATCAACTTATAAACAAGTCGAAGATGTTTATTAATTTGTTTGTTTCAGTTAAATTTTAGTTTTTTTTTATATATATATTTTAGTTTTTGTTTGTTTGTTAACTAGTAAGGCATTTTGCTCTTTGTTCATAAAATCTTATAATTCATTAATAAGCAACAAAAATCTATTTTGGTTCGTCAATTTTTGAAAGCCTCTATGTTTGACGCAATCCGCCCAGTTGGCATTCTTAACATTTATTTTGTTTTCGACCAAAAGAAACATTCATGCAATAATGAAGTTTTGTATAAACTCGAGCTTGACGTAGTGGAATGGACTTGTGTAAGTGTGCGTCATCTTCTGTTAGAAGATTTAAGACGCAAATATGGTGTCAACTCATGCATGTTGTATGTAATGTGGTTTTGTTTCCTATGATCCGATATCATTTGGAGCATATGGTTTCAATTTATAAGAATTGTATGCGCAAGCTGTCATAGAGATGAATAATCGTATTTAACGAAAAATCATATTTTTACATTTTCCTAGTATTATTCACTATACCTTTAAAAATAACTTCTCATTAAAAGAGAAGTTTTTTTGAACTTTTCATTAATTTTTTTTTTTTTACTTTGTCTCTATTGCATGTTTGTAAATAGACATCACATTGAATAAGATGCTGAAGTAAACTAAACTAATTGGGAAGATGAATATATTAAAGGAGTGTGATATCAAAACACTCTTTTTTTACTTCACACTCCTATCTAATTGTCGATCACCGGATCGGATAAAATGAAGTAAATTAACTGATAAAAATTAATAAAAAGTGTGTGAAAAGTAAAAAAAATGTGTGTGTGACCTTTTTGTAATTGCAGTATTCCGTAATAAAATAAAATGTTTGAATTCTTATTATTTGCATATAAATAGCAAAATCCAGTGTTTGTGGCGGTACAGAGTAAGACCTAGGTCTGTAAAGCAAACAAGCCCCTTCATCCATGGCCTGCACAATCGATTTCCGCCGCCTAGACGAAGGCTTTGGCGGCAAAACCTACAAGCGCAAGAGAAACCCCCAAGCCTCCGACGAAGATGCCTCTGTCTTTGGCGGCGCTGCAATGGAAATCGATGACTCGTATCCACCTCCAGCCAAGCGGTCGGCGGTACCCTCGTCTGACAACCCTGACAAGCCCAGCTTCGGGAAGCCGAGCTACGACGGCGTCATCGCGGGAAAAGTCTCCGGGCGGAAGTGGAAGCAGCCAAGGAAGCAGAGGGCGTCGGCGGCGCAAGTTAGCCGAAAGGGGACGACGTTCGAGGAGAGGGCAAAGGCGAAAGAGATAAAGAGGGCTTACAGAGAGAGAATGACGGAGCTGAAGGACGAGATCAAGAAGAACAAGGAGGAGAAGAGGAGGAAGAGGGAGGAGAGGGAGAAGAAGAAGAAGGAGAATATCTTGAGGTCTGGGACTAAGCTGCAGGTGATTTCGAACCCGAAGACAATCAAGAAGATTGCAAAGACGAAGGATCGGAAGCTTCTCCAGCCGGTTCCTGAGCATTTGATCAACAAGAACAGGAGGAAGAGGAACAAGAACGACGACGAATAGGTTAGTCAGTTCGTTTACTTTTCGGTTTTTATGTTTTGAGTTGGATTCAATTTTGATCCTTTGTGTTTGTTTTCAGAGTTGCTATGTTCTAATATAGTTTCTTTCGTATGCGAAATCTTTTGCTTGCTCGAATTTTGCAGTTATGAATTACTTATGGTTGATATTTATTCGATGAATGGAAAGGAAGACAAAGATTAAGGTACTGATTGTGAGTTGTATGATGGTGTTGATAGATTGGTGTTTCGTTTCGATACTTCAAACTATTTGCGCAATACATGTATTTTGTTTGTAGATTGTATCCATATTGCCGGCGTTAATCGCTGTTATCCTGTTAGTAATAGTTGGTTAAGGTGTTAAAAAAATCTTTTATTTATGCGAGCAAGCAGTGTTGGTTTGTTTGGACCTGTTTCGAAGGCTTCATTTTCACTTGGTTACAGATATGGGTGACCTAGTTGACTCAGAATTAGCTTCTGTTTCGGCTTTTTATTGTTCTTGTGCCCTCTTTGTGCTGTCGATGGGATGGGATAAACCTCCTAGTGTTCTTAACTTAGTGTGGCAAAGCCAAACACCTCTTCATAAAGTTACTGATTCTCTATTATAATGCATAAACTTGTATCTCGATAGGTCTAGTTCTAAACTGTATGGAGTCAAGAAATGACATGCATTTTCGTTGATGTTCATTCTTTACCCCTTTCTTTCTGTTGTGTTTTTAGGTATTTGTCTCAGTAAAAGAACTCCCAAGTGCAGATTCTTGCTTCAAAAAGTGTTTTCGAGTTGAAATAAGTTGCATATACCTGTTTTTGCAGTTTTTCTTTTTCCTAATCCTGTTTATGTTGCTCTCTTGTATGTTCGAATATTTTGAGAGCTTGTCTGCAGAACAGTTTTATTCATTAGTTCAGTTGAGGGTGTCAATCTCTCATATTCGTATTTGATTAACTCATGTGATGAAAATTTTGGATTCTCAAATAAAACTCCAAGAAGCATTGTTGTAGAAAGCTATTACGTCGACTTTGTGTTGCTTGATCTATGGTTATACAATATTCAGATCTGTTAATATTGCCTTATCAGTGTGTGTTCTCCGCTTTTTTGCATCATGCAACTTTGTCGTGGACAAATTTCACTTGAAAGAAACTGTCTATTGCTCAAGCAACAGATAGAGATGGTATCTATATACATTTTTACATATACTAAATTTATCATGTTTCATACTGCTATATTCATTTTTCTGTTTCGAAGTATGTTTTCTGAAGTTCTTGTTGAATTTCTTCAACTTCTGTATTCGAGTATATGGTCTGTCCTTGATTTCCCTTATCTTGGTTAGCTTCTAGGGAGGTTGTTAAATGTGGAACACTTGTTAAGGAACCAATTGTAGCAATGAACGCTGCAACTTGTAGACACCCTGCTAACATTGTAGGTGTCTACCTCACGACCAGCGAGTGAGGCGGCAAGTGTTGCAGCGTTTGTTGGTAGCATTGCTACTTTGGTTAAGAGAGATGATATTTTTCGGTGAAATATTTGCATGATATGATGTCGTTTAAAGTGTCTTGAACAGATATTGCATATTTGAGAGTAAATAATAGTTACTTGTAAGGGTTTTATTTCCATAAAACTGTAAGTTTATGAAGGACTAGGAATGTAGAAGCTAACAAAACTGTAGGGATTATGAAGGATTAGGTAGGTGCCCGCCAGAGGATTCCTCCACCAAATCTGAAACTGCCTGTTTCACGGCTGGGCAACTAGCAACGGCGCGAGGCAATTAATGGATCTATTGTAAATAGCGGCCATGGTTTTGATGGTCTGCGAAATTAGGATTCAAGAGAGTGGATGAGTGAAAGTTTGGACAGTGTTGAGCTTGGAATTTTTGAGGCCCGGGACGAGCCAAAAAATATGCCATAACTTTATATAAGAAAAAATATTTGTTTTCACATTTAAGATTTAGATAAAACTATACTTAGTAAAGCACTTCAAACTCCATTTAGAAACACGAAACAACTAATTTTGTATGTACTACGAGTAGGGAACAAAAAAACCTCAGCTTACAAGTAGATAGATGAAGAGTCTTGTTTCCCTTCTATCAGAACTTTTAAAGTGTTTCTATATAAATTGTGAGATGTATTTTTTTCTTGTTTACTAACCTTGTTAGTATAGGACTAAAAAAATAATCATATTTTCAAGTCTTTAATTGATATTTGTAAGTAATGAATGAACACTAAATTAACTATTTGTGACACGTTATAGGATTTGCAAATTTGGTCTAAAAATTTGGTCTACACATTATTCTTTGTTGAATGTTAGACTTGAACTAGAATGAATGTTTAAAACTCAAACCCACATAGTTACTAGCTAGCAGTTAAAAAGATATTAACAACAAAACGGAAATTTGTAAATATTAGAAAGAATAATTATTGGAAAGTAAAAAATATAAATTAAAACTCAAACCCACATAGTTACTAGCTAGCAGTTAAAAAGATATTAACAACAAAACGGAAATTTGTAAATATTAGAAAGAATAATTATTGGAAAGTAAAAAATATAAATTAATACTCGGGACCTCTCTTTGTTTTTTGTTTTTTGTTTTTTTTTTTTGAACAAAAGGACCTCTCGTTAGTTTTAAACAATTCTATCGATTTCAAATCTCAGGGACCAAAATGAAGAGTTATGCAAATCTCATGGATCATTTTGGCTAAAAAGCCTTATATATAATTATATAAGTTAAAAATAAACGAACGTACGAATAAATGATATATAACTATGAACATTATATTATTAATAGAAAACAAATAAACGAGATTGCTGAGATGCCTACAACCTGATGGCTACAGTTTTTACTAACCTATCGTTCATACTTAACTATAAGTTATATATCTAGGGTGCAAAACCTAAGAAACTCTAATTAGGATGGCTCAAATCCTAAACTAACAAGCAAACTCAAATAATTAAATGTAAGACCATGAGTTTTCAGGGTCGAAGTAAGGCATATCAAATACACATGCCTCAGAAGTTTGGTTATGGACTCAACAACCTCTATTGCGAAGTTGAATAAACGGAGCAGTGATGCCACCATCATCATGTTTAGGAATCAGTGGGCAAAGTCCGACGACTTCACTGAGAGCGACCATGCTTGTTCCGAAAGATACATAAACCTAATCTAGCAAGGAGTTAACATGTTTCCTATAATATTGGAGTCCTTACAATCTAAGGACTAGCGTGCGTCGCAAGTAATTACACTCCTAAGAGGATGCAATATCTACTTCCTAGATATCATTTAGGGTTCTCCCGTTTAATAAGGATTTCTCTATAATAAAAGGTCATCTCCTCGATTGGTATAAATTCACCTTTCTAGGGTTATCTCTGTATCAATCCTAAACACGCCACTCGCTCAAATTTGTGTCAAGTCTTCCGTAAGCTTCAAGTACTCTATATATTTTCTTAGTGTCTCTTTTCAAGTCTTCCTAGGTTTTTCTATGTTCCTTTTACCTTGAGCCTCTATCTCATAATTGCATCTACTAACCTGAGCATTTCTAAGTCTTTGGTGCACATATTCAAACCACTTAAGTTGATTTTCTATCATCTTATCTTCAATTGCGGTCATTCCTATTTTAACTCAAATATTCTGGTTCTTAACCATGTCCTTTCTTTTATGCCCATACATCTAACAAACCATTCCGTTACATTCATTTTTTTCACATGTTAATGCTTAACCGCCCAACAATGTGTGCCATGAAGCGTTGTTGGCGTTATTGTCGTTCTATAAAAAATTTCCTTGAGTTTTAGTGACATACGTCGGTCCTACAATACATCTGATCCACTCTTTCACTTCATCCATTCAACTTGTATGGACGACAACTAAACATATTGATCCAAACTAGACAAACAATCAAAGGAGAAGTTGGAGAGGCAAAGAACGACAGACAAATCAAGTAGATTAAACCGTAAAGGATCAAACATGCTCTAATACCAATATAAAAAGATGATCTATGAGGTGCAACTGAAAAAATAAAATGTTCGGATAATTAAAGTTCGATGTTGTGTGAGTCCACAACTAATCTCCATTTTCAAAAATAGGGATTCCTTCCCATATATATATATATATATATATATATATATATATATTATAATAATTTTAAGTATCGTGAGAAGGCAAAACTATCCATTAAACAACTTGACTTCACCTTCTCCATTTAATACACGGATTAAATTTCAGTTGGCACTACTAGTTGAATCTATGCATATTATTACTAGTCTTTGTCAGAGTTTAATTAATTTACTAGGCGGCGGTTGACATAACATCAAGTGTTTGCTTAAGTACTAGGGTTTCTCTTGGATACACTACTTCACAGTTACCAATAGATAATGAACACGTTTATCAATAATTTAAATAATAATTTAATCATCAACTTTTATATTATTTAATTTACTAAATTTTGTCGGTAAATTTAGTTTATTTAACATTACTCTTTCCCAAAAGGGCATCTCAGTGCAATCTCCAATAAAAATCCGTAAACAGTGACAGGGCAACCAATAATGATAAAGACTAGTCTGCAATCATAAATATTTCACCATTCAGAATCTCAGATCGTCAACTGAATAAAATTGAACTAAAAGCCAAAAGGATGAGGAAAAATTAAGTCGTGACGCGGTGTCACTCCGACAGTTGGATACTTCGGATGGCGGTGATTGAAAGTCTGATATGGTCAGGTCAATGTAGCCAAAGTCTTGGATCTGGTTAGTAGAACCACACCAGTTTCTTGATTTAACAATAATACGAAGACCACTTACTAGTCAGCTTCATCGTGGTCGGCTGGAGAACTTCACACTACTTCGGGATAAACTTGCAGGTTCTTCAATCACAGTTTTTTTCATTTTTTTGCTAAATTATATAAAATATATTTCTGTTCACACATTTTTTACAGCGTTTAGTGAGAGATCATTGCTTGCAAATTAATATTTATCAGTTTTAAATCATTCATGCAATGATAAACATGGATAGTACATATAGAAATCTGAACTACTGATACATAGTTCAATGGAAACTAGTATTTTTCGGAGATCTTTAAGGGAGGGAGTTCAACTTGGGTGAAAGATGGCGAACACATTGTTTAGGCCAAGTGGCCTACCAAATGTTCTCGTCTGCGTGATTTTTTCAATGTTAACTAGTTACTAAATTTATAAATAAACAAAAAAATCACAATTAGATTGCGTTTTTATAAACCAAATGTTGTAAGGCATCGTCTGAATTTGTAAGAATCCATACACAAGGATATTGATGCGTGTCAATTAAATTGTGTCACTTGTAAAAAGCTATTAATTTTTCATGAAATATGCGGTTGCTTTTCACTTACAGGGACCCAAGAGAACAAAGGTCAGAAAAGGGAAAAAAGCAAGGGAGGAGACTGCGGAGTACAGTAGTCCAAAGCCTAACCCTCCACCACATCCTCCCACCTTCAACACCTCTAAAACCGAGGGCAGAAAATAGCCCTAAAACCGTCTCCAACCGAGGGCTAGGCCAGAGGGCTCAAGAATCTAGAAGGGCCCCATGGAATTTCAAAGGGCCAAAGGGCTGGCTGCTTTCGGCCAGCCAGCCAGCCCCGGGCTAGTTATTTTTTTTTTATAGTTTTGTTATTCCTGTCGGTTATAACCGACAGGATTTTAAAAAAAAAAAATTCAAATGAAACGGCTACTAGCCATTGCATTTGATTTGAATTTTTTTTTGGGACACTTTTGATGCGGTCTCTAGCTATTAATATTCTTTGATTGAAACCTTGTTAGTTTTTAGTTTTTTATTGAGGTCCCTGACATTAATATAATAATGTAAGTTACTATATTTTTAAATTAAAAATTAAAAATTGAAATTTGTAATTGTTTATATTAATGAGATTTTAAATAAAACCCATAATTTATGGGATTAAAAATAATAAAATATAAATTATACTCTCTATTACATTGTGTGTGTGTGTGTACATATATGTATGGGTACATTAACCAAAATTAACAAAAAAAGGTATTGTACCAAAACATGGATACATTCTCAAATCAACGAAAAAGAATGTACCCATATAAGTTTAAACATGGATTAAAAATTTTGAATGGATTTTATATTAAAAAAAGGGTACATTTTACATATAACAAATTGATATATTTGAGAATGGGTACATTTAAGCTTTAAAAAATTGAAAAATTATATGAATGGGTACATTTAAGATTAAAGAATTGAGAATCTTTTTATATATATATAAAAAAACTAATAGGTACAAACTTAATTTAATTTAATTTTTTTATTTTGGAAATGTTTGAATTGAAAATTAATTAGAAGTTTAATAGAGGTGTGAGTATTAAACCCTAAATTAATTACTAATTTTTATATTAAAAATTATATAATAAACATGTAAATTCATTATCAAATTAATGATAGGGACTTGAATCAAAATTTAAGAACTAATAAGGTCTTAGTTAATGAACAGTAAGAACTAGGAACCGGATACTAATTTTTCCTTTTTTTACATTATTATTCTTTTTTTTTATTTACAAAAATTTTCATATAACTTCTATTTTTTCCTATAACTTCTATTTCACAAAATTTGGTTCGTATTTCTTTTTTAAATTCCATTTTTTCCCTATAACTTCTATTTCACAAAATTTATTTCATATATTTTTTTAAATTCCATTTTTTTCCTCTAACTTCTATTTCACAAAATTTATTTCATATTTTTTTTTAAATTCCATTTTTTCCTATAACTTCTATTTCACAAAATTTGTTTCATATATTTTTTTTAAATTCCATTTTTTTTCCTATAACTTTTATTTGACAAAATTTGTTTCATATTTTTTTTAAATTCTATTTTTTTTTCCTATAACTTCCTAAGCCATTATACAACATTAAATTAAATTAAGTAACATGAAACAACATTAAACAATATGAAACAACATTCAATAACATTAACCAACATAAAAATTATACAACATGAAACTTAAACAACATTTTAGTTGTAGTTTTTAAATAATAAATTATGTTTGGCCCTATGGCCCTTTGGCCCTCGGTTGGAGACGGTTTTTTGTGACAGGGCTAAAACGAGCCATCTGGCCCTTTGGCTCTCGGTTGGAGACGGAGGCAAATATGACCCTGTACTGTTCATTAAAATATTAAGGCCATCTCTAACCGAAGGGTCCAGAGGGCCAGAGGGCCGAAAATAGCCCTAAAACCGTCTCCAACTGAGGGCTAGGCCAGAGGGTTCTGGAATCTGGGAGGGCCCCACGGGATCAGAGAGGGCTGGAGGGCTGGCTGCTTTCGGCCAGCCAGCCAGCCCCGAGCTGGCTATTTTTTTTTAATGTTTTCCTGTTGCTGTCGGTTATAACCGACATCATTAAAGAAGAATTTTTTAATACTATCGGTTATAACCGACAGTAATAGTTATTCAAAGTAAAATTTTTCTTTTTAATTACTATTAGTGTCGGTTATAACCGACACTAATAGTTTGAATTTTTTTTTAATATAACGGCTCGTAGCCGTTGTATTAACTTTTTTTTTTATGAATTTAAACTTCTTTTTTTCCCTTTTTTTTTACTTTTCATATGAATCAAATTTTGTTTCATATTTTTTTTTCAATTCTATTTTACAAAATTTGTTTCAATTTTTTTTTTAAATTCTATTTTTTTCCGATAACTTCTATTTTACAAAATTTGATTCATATTTTTTTTCATATAACTTCTATTTTACAAAATTTGTTTCATATTTTTTTAAATTCCATTTTTTTTCCTATAACTTCTATTTCACAAAATTTGTTTCATATTTTTTTTCAATTCTATTTTTTTCCTATAACTTCCTAGGCCATTTATACAACATTAAATTAAATTAAGTAACATGAAACAACATTAAACAATATGAAACAACATTAAATAACATTAATCAACATTAAACAATTGTAACTTTTAAATAATAAATTATGTTTGGCCCTATGGCCCTCGGTTGGAGACGGTTTTTTGTGACAGGGCTAAAACGAGCCCTCTGGCCCTCGGTTGGAGACGAAGGCCAATATGGTCTTGTACTGTTCATTAAAATATTAATATCTTGGGGAATCTTGGAGGGCCAGAGGGCTAAAACGAGCCCTCTGGCCAGCCCTCGGTTAGAGATGGCCTGATATCTTGTGGAATCTTGGAGGGCCAGAGGGCTCGTTTTAGCTCTCTGGCCCTCCAAGATTCCCCAAGATATTAATATTTTAATGAACAGTACATGGCCATATTGGCCTCCGTCTCCAACCGAGGGCCAAAGGGCCAGAGGGCTCGTTTTAGCCCTGTCACAAAAAATCGTCTCCAACCGAGGGCCAAACATAATTTATTATTTAAAAACTACAATTTAAATTCAAATCTAACGGCTAAGTGACGTCAACATGATGTCAGCTAGCCGTTGGATTTGAATTTTTTTTTGCTATAAATAGGGTGGATATTGGGCTATAATTCACACAACTTTAAATTCAATCTATTTCAATTCAATCTCTTGCAGTTCAATCTCTTTCAATTCAAGTTTGCAATGAATTCCAACTTTGGATCTTCATCCAATTCCAATTGGGGGTCCTCATCCAATTCCAAATTGGAAGCAAAATGGGCGCAAATGAGACGAGAAGATGAGGAGTCTGATGAAGAAGTTCAAGTAAGGCGCAACAAACAAAACATGGCAGCAGCCATGGCTGCGGCCATGGTGTGTCAGCCAACTGAGGAACAACCTCAATGGAGTGGCTCTGTTGCTGGTCGCTCTTACAAACCACGAAACAGAGCGATGACGCATGCCAATCTGATGAACAACTACTTCAACCCCAACTCGGTGTACACAAAAGAGGATTTCAGACGTCGCTTCCGGATGAGGCGTCATGTCTTCGAGCGTTTACTTCGTGATGTCCAGCAGGTCAATCCATACTTTCGACAGAAGCGGGACAGAGCAGGCCGCCCTGGTTTCTCACCTCATCAAAAGGTTACTGTTGCACTCCGAATGATGGCATAGGAAAAAAATGGAATTTAAAAAAAAATATGAAACAAATTTTGTAAAATAGAAGTTATAGGAAAAAAATAGAATTTAAAAAAAAATTGAAACAAATTTTGTAAAATAGAATTGAAACAAAATATGAAACAAAATTTGATTCATATGAAAAGGAAAAAAAAAGGGAAAAAAAGAAGTTTAAATTCATAAAAAAAAAGTTAATACAACAGCTACTAGTCGTTATATTAAAAAAAATTCAAACTATTAGTGTCGGTTATAACCAACACTAATAGTAATTAAAAATAAAAAATTTTCTTTGAATAACTATTACTGTCGGTTATTACCGACAGTATTAAAAAATTCTTCTTTAATGATGTCGGTTATAACCGACAACAATAGGAAAACATTAAAAAAAAAATAGCCAGCCCGGGGCTGGCTGGCTGGCCGAAAGCAGCTAGCCCTCCAGCCCTCTCTGATCCCATGGGGCCCTCCCAGATTCCAGAGCCCTCTGGCCTAGCCCTTGGTTGGAGACGGTTTTAGGGCTATTTTCGGCCCTCTGGCCCTCTGGACCCTTCGGTTAGAGATGGCCTTAGAGATGGCCTAAGTCTCTCAGTCTCCCCAGGTACCGTACAATCATTTTTCAGGTGTATAAATCGTGTGTGTCAATACTTATACAATCCTGGGATTGTTCAAGCAATTTTCAAAGGGTAATGCTATTCTAAATAATAGAGAGTGTCAGCAAGTGTGTTAGTAGATTTGAGCAGGTACCAAAAATGTATTTAGTGCAACACTCGTGAGTTAAAATTTAATAAGGTAGTTACCAAGTTTTAATCAATAGTTAGTAGAATGCATGTCATCTACTTACCACTAAACTTCTTTTTATCCTGCCGGGCCCAAAATTTTCATCAGGGGTGCAAGCACGAATTATCGCCGGAAGAACCTAAGGTTTGAAAGAATATTTTTTTTTGATACTGTGACAAATTATTTTAGTGTAATATGGTTTTCATCTCTTCATCAAATGTTTTCATGCCTGCCAATTATAGTATAAACTAGAAATTAGGCCCGCGCGTTGCCGCGTGAACCAGCTGTTTCAGGCGTTATCGGATGAATAAAACATATTTAAGTTGAATAAATTCCACACAATTATGAACAAACAAAGATATACATGAGTGAATGGGGTCGATAAGATAAACAGCTTTGTTTTTATATACATTCAAGTGAGTTAGCACAGAAACACATTTTACAATGAGTGGGAAGAAACTGAAAGTCTTTGATTAGAAAGAGATAGTTTCCAAAAAAGTTCCGTTTCCTTAAGAAATAGAAGAAACATTTAGTTCACACATATAATGTGTCATGCAATGTATGCAGCCATTTCAACAGGTAATTAAAAATAAAAAGCGTTGAGAACTTGTTCAAGTAGCTAATTTTGTAACCACAACTGTTCAAAGGCAAAAGTAAGCAGAAGGTTTGTTTCCATACGAAACTGAAGAAACAGAAGCAAGCTACAGTCTACACATATTTTGCCCCTGCAGTTAAGACGGCAAAATATATGCCCTGCAGCCTACATACCTCACTTGTGCAACATATGCCTTAACACTGGAAAAACATGAAAAATCGAATACAAATTTGTAAATCAAGGACGGATTTTGTTTTACATTTTTATAATCAAATCAAGTGGCAGTGTAGCATGTAAAATTACAAACTTGAAGCAACCAGAGAGAACAGAAATTAAGATGTAGAGATCCTCAAGCGAAGTGTTACCGACACTCCAAAAAGTTCATCATAAACTTGTCGATGTGCAGTTTTGTTCTTATATTTTATACAAAAACTTCGAAATGTTGGACAACCAAAATGCAAATTGAAAAAAGACCCATATCATGAAAACATAACAATAAATTACCTATATCAAAGAATGGAAAAGCGTCAAGAAAACACATGAAATCAGATAAAAAACATAATATTGGACAAAACATGAATCGAGTCAATGAAGCAGATACTAACCAGCATGCTACACTCTCCAATTTTGGTACTTCTACCTGTTACTCAGATTCCTAGTAATCATGAAGTTACTCAGATATCTAGTGAGAATGGTGGAGCTACATCTTCTTCAGTGAATCACTCTGAGAAGTTAAGTTCAAGTTCATGGAATCTTCAAAGTTAAGATAATGTAATGCATGATACATTAGGCCATACTCTTTCCACAACAAATGATACAACTCATTTGCTTCTTGTCTTCAGTCCAGAGCAACTCCAGGTGATACTTCCATTCTCTCCACCTTCATATCCATTTATTACAAAACATACAAACATATTTGGTTCTGTGCATCATAATTATGAAATTCAAACAAGGTTACAAACAGGTGCAATTTCAAGAAAAAATTATGCAGCCTATTTAGTAACCTTTCCTGAGGTTACTTCTTTGGATATTTTGGATGATTTCTCGAGTGGTTTTTCATTCTTAGCTGATGTAACTGATATAGAGAAGCCTAAGACTTTTAAAACTGCTAGTGTCAAGACAGAATGGCAAAGAGCCATGCAAGATGAGTTTGATGCCTTAAAAGCGTAAGGAACTTGGTGTTTAGTTCATCCTCTTGTTGACAGAAGTATTATTGGAAGCAAATGGGTATATAAGATTATTTCCAGGTATAAAGCAAGGCTAGTTGCACAAGGGTATAGCCAAGATCAAGGCTTGGACTACTCTGAAACGTTTAGTCCTGTGGTGAGACACACCACTGTGAGAATGATTCTTGCTTTGGCAGTTCAATTTGGTTGGAGTTTGAGGCAATTAGATGTTAAAAATGCCTTCTTACATGGGGAATTAGATGAGGAAGTCAATATGAAGCAGCCTCAAGGGTTCGTTGATTCAAAACATCCAAACTATGTCTGCAAGTTAATAAAGTCACTCTATGACCTGAAACAAGCACCACGAGCTTGGAATTCGAAATTCACTAGTTACCTACCTACTTTGGGATTTGTTACATCATTATCAGATACAAGTCTGTTTGTGAAGGAAGATCATGGGGATGTTATTATACTCCTATTATATGTTGATGATATAATTATGACTGGTTCCAATGCTTCAAAGATTCAATCAGTGATTACAAACATGGCTGCAATTTTCGATCTTAAAGATATGGGAAAACTTACCTATTTTCTTGGTCTCCATATCCAGTATAATCAAGATGGGTCTATATTCATCAATCAGTCTAAGTATGCACGGGATTTGTTAAAAAAAGCTGGTATGGAACATTGTAAACCTACATCTACACCTTCCAAACCTCATACTTAGTTGCTTGTGTCTGAAGGCATACCAATGACAGACCCTACTCTCTATAGAAGCTTGGTGGGTGCTTTACAGTACTTAACATTTTCTATGCCTAATATAGCATACTCAGTGAATATGGTGTGTTAGTTCATGAACAATCCAACAAACTTGCACCTTCATTTGGTCAAGAGAATTTTAAGGTATTTACAAGGTACTATTGCTTGTGGTTTGAAATACACAAAGGGTGAAGATATGTTCATAACGGTCTATTTAGATTTAGACTAAGTAGCAGACATCAATACTAGGAGGTCAATAACTGGATATGTGGTGTACTTAGGTTCTAATCCTATCTCATGGCAATCCAAGAAGCAGTCCACTATCTCAAGAAGCTCGACAGAGGCAGAATATAAGGTAATAGCTCATTGTGCAGCTGATATTTTTTGGATCAGATCATTGCTCAGAGATATGCATCAGTTTCTTCCCTCACCTCCTTATCTTCACTATGACAACTTGTCAGCACTTGCTATATGTTTGAATCCTATTTTTCATTCTAAGATCAAACATCTTGACATTGATTATCACTTTGTAAGGGAGAAAATACAAAAAGGTGATATGCATGTTCAATATATTCCCACAAAAGAGCAAGTTGCTGATGTTCTAACTAAAGGACTACATAGTCCTGTATTTGTAAAGCATTGTCACAACTTGAGCTTGGGTTCACATTCTGCACACTCCAGTACTGCAGTTCAGGGTTGTTCACTTGCAGAATAGCATTGTAGGGTTGTTTTTTTTTTCTTTTTAGCTCCAAACTCTCCTAGTAGTATCCTAGCACAGTTTGAGGGGGGAGTATTAACCAATTGACACTTGTCAGTTGTCTATTCGTTATAGTCACCATCACCCAATTAGTTAATACTGTTAGAGAGTTAATTACAAAGGGTATTATGGTAATTATCCCTGTAAAGGATTGTAATAATTCATAGTGTGAAATACAAAGTCTTCTGAAATTCCTTCACCCCTAAGCTTCTATCCTCCTCCTTCCATTTCTTCGTTTCTCAATTTCTCAGTGTTATGAGTGATTAGGTGGCTGCGTTTGCTTTGCTGCTGCTTTGTTGTTCCTTTGTTGCTATCGTTTCAACTGATAAAGAGTACGTTTTTCTCTGCCTTTTGAGTCTTTGCCAAATCCTCACCACACCACGAAAATAAAAATCTGCTTGCTTGCCTACGTACATCCGATCACGCCAACACAATAACTTTTTATTCACAGGTTAAAAAAATAAAATGGCATGTCACGAAGATCATGTTGGGTTTAAAGAAACAAATGATGGATTGAAATAAATATTCTCTTTAAATAATTACCATGCAAGCATTAATGTCGACAGCTTTTGGGCATGGAATTTAAAGATTTGCTCTCTTTGGTCTCTTAATATATTTCCAACATGCTTCCTTCCCGTGATCTAACCTGTACATAGGTAATGCTTGACCCCTACTATCAAATTCTCTCCTGTGGCCATATCATCTTCTTATCTTTTTCCCTAACTTTTTCTTTTGATTTATTCAGTTCTTCACTAATTGTTTTATTCCAGATTTCTTCAATCAAGAATGACTCTCAGTTAAAGATTCTTCAATCTCCAATTACGAGTTTGATTCCAAAGTCCTAACTTTTGTAGAAAGGGTCTCAAAACTATGACTGAGTATCTTCAGAGAGTCAAGCTGCTGGGGATCCCAATCCCTTAACTTCTGTTTGGGTCCATTGCTCACAAACTAATGCTCATATTCCTTGTGTTAGGAAAGGCAGAAAGTACAAACCTTTCGTAGGTGCTTATGTAATTAGCGAAAGGTCTTCTTTTTCCTGGAGTTTATGTCAAAGAGATATATGCTCTCTCTCTCTCTCTGATCTCTATACATACACACACACACACACACACACATACATATATAACATCGATCTCTTTGAAATGTTAAATTCTTATTTGAATATGCTCTTGACCATTTTTGTGGTGTCATTAAGGGAATATTACATAATTTAGCTTGTGGCTAGCTCAACAAATTAGTGTTGCTGTTTGATCTTTAATCATAAATAACATGCCAACATTTTGTAGATTTTTAATGGCCCTGGTGGTAGAGCTGCAGCTTCTATTATCAGGGAGCACATTTTGAACTTCATGGTTGAGGATAAATACTTTGCCTTTACATTAAGAAGGAAATTAGGGAAGCTTTCCAAAAAGCTGACCATGCTTTTGTTGGTACTGGTACTCCTGATAGTTCCTCCATCACCAGTGCATTTATTGTCCTGTCCTGTCTTGGGAAGGTTAGTACGCACGACAATTTGAATTTCATTGAGATTGAGATCATTAATCTATGTTGTAATTTATCACATCTTGTTGTACCAAAGCCCGGCCATTTGTAAAATTTCATGTTTTGTGATTGTATATATAATTCTTTGCCAACTGTCTATTCTTACTTGTTCAAATGTGATGTGATCCATATGATGTTCCTCTTTAGAAAGATGCTAATTGCGAATGTTGGGGTTATCAATTTGTGATGGGAAGAAGAGGTAAGGAAGTTGTGCTGATTTCCGAAGACCTAGAAGGCTTCAAAGGTTCCTCAGGTCCCTTGCCTGCATAGCTAGACCTTCAGGAGATATTTCTGAGCGAGGAAGATGAGTTCTTGATCCTAGCTTGGAATAACTATGATACTTGCAGCCCACATTTATTTGCACATGCAAGGAAAGAATTAATGGATAACAATGATTCGGAGAGATGCGCAAGAGAACTTGTTAGGAAGGCACTCCGTTGGAGGTGGGGTACCAACATGAAGGATGTGGTGGTATGCTTCTCGCCCAACACACCGCCACCTTTGTCACCTTAGTTTGAGATTTCTGAACTCATAATCTCAAAACTCAAAATCTCAAAACCATGCAAGTTCCGGAATTTGTTTTAGTTAGTTCCTTTCTTTCTTTCTTTTTCCTATTCAAAGTTTATAAAAGGTAATACGACATCTAACTTCTTTTGCAGGCTACTGACCTAGGTTGGATGCTTTTAATCACGGCCCTTTGCCTGGAGACACTTTCCATTTATTGTGATCAAGTTTCCTCTCCACAAGCCAAAGTATGCAATATACGGTATGGGGTTGACTTTTCAAGCTCTACTCGCCAACATGTCCGAGATGATTTACAAGTGCAGAAGGAAAAGAGTGGAATTTCGGAGGTGGTGGTTCTACTATCCACTCCCCCCTCATAGGCCTTTCAGTGATGTAATGGATTTTTCTTCACCAACTGGTGGCATCTCCCAGTGCGTTTTTGCAACGTTTCAGCATGCTTACATAATCCGGCACACCGAAGATCCTATCAAAGTTTTCGTCTTGCCTGCGATCATTCTTATATGCTCGATCATTTTTCAAAATTAAGAAAGCTTCGAAACAAGACCCGTGGGTACTATCACTCACAGATTGAAGAAGGGATGAGAACTACACTTAAGGAGCATATATCATAGGTTTTATACATATTATCTTTCTTACAATAGTTAAGATGTTCAAAATTAAGAAAGATAATATGTATAAAACCTATGATATATGCGCGTTAAGCGTAGTTCTCCTCCCTCCTGTAAGCGACAGTACCCACGGGTCTTGTTTCGAAGCTTTCTTAGTTTTGAAAAATGATCAAGCATATAATAATGAACGCAGGCAAGAGGAGAACTTTGATAGGATTTTCGGCGTGCCCAATTATGTAAGCATGTTGAACCTTTGTGAAAACGCACTGGGTTATGCCACCAATTAGTGAAGAAAAATCCATTACATCACCGAAAGGCCTATATGGGGGAGTGGATAGTAGAACCACCACCTCCTGAATTCCACTCTTTTCCTTCTGCCCTTGTAAATCATCTCGGACATGTTGGTGTGTAGAGCCAGAAAAGTCAACATTGGACTGTATATTGCATACTTTGGCTTGTGTGGAGAGGAAACTTGATCACAATAAATGGAAATGGTCTCCTGGCTAAGGGCCATGATTAAAGCATCCAACCCAAGTCAGTAGCCTGCAAAAGAAGTTAGATGCCGTATTACCTTTTCTAAATTTTGAATAGGAAAAAAAAGAAAGGAAGAACTAACTAAAACAAATTTCGGAACTTACATGGTTTTGAGATTTTGTGTTTTGAGATTGTGAATTCGAAATCTCAAACAAAGGTGACAAAGGTGGCAGTGGGTTGGGCGAGAAGCATACCACCCCATCCTTCATGTTGGTACCCCACTCCCAATACAGTGCCTTCCTAACAATCTCTCTTGTGCATCTCCCTGGGTCATTGTTAACCATTAATTCTTTCCTTGCATGTGTAAATAAATGCGGGCGGCAAATATTATAGTCATTCTAGGCTAGGATCAAGAACTCATCTTCCTTGCTCAGAAATATCTCCTGAACTTTTGGCGGTGCAGGCAAAGGACTTGAGGAACCTTTGGAGCTTTCTAGGTCTTCAGAAATCAGCACAACTTCTTTATCTCTTCTTCCCTCACAACTAGACAATCTCCAACATTTGCAATTAGCATCTTCCTAAAGAGGAACAACATATGGATCACATCACATTTGAACAAGTAAGAATAGACGGTTGGCAAAGAATTATGTATGCAATCACAAAACATGAAATTTTACCAGTGGCCGGGCAACAATAAGATGAGATAAATTGCAACATAGATTAATGATCTCAATCTCAATGAAATTCAAATTGCCGTGCATACTAACCTTCCCAAGACGAGGACAGAAAGTGCACTGGTGATGGAGGAACTATTAGGAGTACCAATATCAGCAAAAGCATGGCCACCTTTTTGGAAAGCTTCCCTACTTGCCTTCTTAATGGTAAAGGTGAAATATGGATCCTCAACTATGAAGTTAAAAATGTGCTCCCTTATAATAGAAGCTGCATATCTACCACCAGGGCCATTAAAAATCTACAAAATGTTGTCATGTTATTTATGATTAAAGATCAAACAGCGAAGCTACTCTATTGAGCTAGCTACAAGCTAAACTTATGCAATATACCCTTAATGACACCACAAAAAATGGTCAAGAGCACATAAAAAAAGAATTTGACATTTCAAATAAATCGGTGTATATATATATATATATATATATAGAGAGAGAGAGAGAGAGAGAGAGAGAGAGAGAGAGAGAGAGAGAGAGAGGATATATCTCTCTGACATAAAATCCAGGAAGAAGAAGACCTTTCGTTAATTATTTAAGTATTGCCTACGAAAGATTGGTACTTTTCCGCTTTGCTATCACAGGGAATATGAGCAGTATAGTTTGTGTGCAAGTGGACCCAAAAAGCAGATAAGAGATCAGGATCGTTAGCAGCGTTGACCCTCTAAAGGTACTCGGTTATAGTTTTGAGACCCTTTCTACAAAAGTTAAGACTTAGGAATTAGACTCGTAATTGGAGATTGAAAATTCTTTAACTAAGAGTCAGGGACCATGGTTCTCGATTGAAAAAAATCTTGAATAAAACAATTTGTGAAGAACTGAAGAAATCAGAGGAGGTATGTTGAGTCGGGAAAGATATTGAAAACTTCTGTGTGGGAAATCATGTGAATTTACAAGAGCGAATTCATATGAGTTATCAAATTATGAACTGCAGCAATACTGAGTAAATGAGCTAGGCATAATTGAAAGACTATTAAGGGTTTTAGGATCGGACAAACTAAAACGTTATGGGGGAAAAATGTCATGTAAATGAAATTTGAATTAAAAGGAAGTTAACTTAAATGTATAACTGCATGTAACTGCCTTAATGATGGGATGTGGCAATTACCAAACTATTTGGGATTTGGTGTCTCTTCTCGGTACATATATGGTGTTCGTGTCAGTGAAAAAGGGAAGACATTTCTCATTGCGAACAATGGCTGGAAGTTCAGGTTTGCATGCTTATTCAATGCATATCAGTTTCATGTTAGGGTTCGTATACTTAAACTGCATTCATTGCTGTAAATGCTAGGGTTATTCGAGTATGTTATATATTGGATTACATGTGGTTTAGTAACTTAATTGATTGAATCCTAAATTTACATAAAGTCAACATTTGGTATCAGGGGCGATCAATTACAGTGCTAAACTCATGATCATGATGAACTTGAATTCAACTTGCTTCTGTGCGCATGTTATTCCGCTGCCTTTAAAATTGTGAATAGATCAAATATGCATATAGTTAAGCTTGAGATGATCTAATGTAAAGACACAAATATGTAGATTAGTAATTCAGTATACTAGTACTTCAGTTTGATTGGGGATTAATTCAAGTGAGGTTTATAATGATATTAACTTCATAAGAAATTTGCATGACTAATCAATTAGTTTTGTTTATGATTTTGCTCTCCTTACATGACTAAATAACTATGAAAAATTGATGCATAATTTGTGGATTGATTGAGAATGACAGAAAGCATCTAGTGACAAGGACAAGAAGATTGTACAAATGAATGAGGTTTGTAGTAATTATGTGACAATTCTCATTTGTATTTTATTTATTCTTATATGAGAATTATTGTTGGTCATGTGATATATATATATATATATATATATATATATATATATATATATATATATATATATATGTGTGTGTGTGTGTGTTTATAAAGAAGTGGTGAGCATATGAAGGCATGAGGTATGTAATTCATTCGAAGTATATGTGACTTAATTAATAAGCATGTATTACATGTATTATTGTTTGTTAGTTTCTCATACACCTAAAGAATTTAAACAATATTTTGATAAGTCAATTTTTTTTAGTGCCATAAGGGGAGAAGAACAGAAATTATTCAAAGCTAATGTATGACATGTATAGGAGACATTTCTTTTGGAAGAAAATAGTTTTGGTTGTTCCTTTATTTAATTTGGTATTTACAAGGCTAATGCATGACTTTTTAATACTAATGTTTTAGTAGTCTTGTACTATGGAAAGAAAGGTGCAAAGGAAAGGAACCCGTTTGACTTAAGAAAGTATTTAGGTGATATCACAAATTGGCATTTGAATTAAAGCAAGCGTATTGTTTATATAAAGTGTTTTTATTTTGAAGCAATTAGCTCCATCATTTTCTCCCATAAGTATTGACATCCTTGTGGTGGATGTATAATATTACAATTCTTATACAACTTGTTCTATATGTGATTAATCTCTTTCAAGAATGCTGTCAGGTTTCTTGGGATTAATTGAATGTCAAAGGGAGTATTGAAGGAATTAGTGCCATTTCTTGGAAAGACTTGAAGCTTGAATTAGATTATCATAATTTTGCCACTTACAGTTAATTAATCCATGTGACTTTTTGTATTGTTTTAGGGTGGAGTTGATCAATGCCTTTTCAACTAAGCAAGCTGCAACGACTTAGTTGATGATGGGACTGTGTTTTTGAGTTACTTCGGCCAACATTGCATCTTAATTAGAATGGGATAATCTTCTTGCCCACATGTGTGGATTATTTCTTTTAGTTTAATTAAGATGGCATAGTATGAGTTTTATTTCACAGAAGTTGTGAAAATCTTGCCCACAGGTCTTAAAGTTTTTCATGAAGGTACTCTTGTGACATAATCTAGTACTAGAAACTAGTTAATTTTCTTGCCTATAGGTGCAAATTAATTTAGTTTCATGAAGTTTATTGGGGATAAAGTTTCATGCCTTTAGTTACAAATATATCCACTACGAGGCACATAATGGTTGTGGTTTTGAGGCATGAAAATTAGTTGCATCATGACGTATTTTTGTGTATCTTCATGAGACTTGTTGATGCAAAGTATTGGACCTATGAAGGTTAATCAAGGATTGCTAAGGTACGCATTGTTTAAGTATAATGCTTATACATATTTTCAATTTGAACTATGATGTTTGGAGGATGAAATTTGATTACTTGAGTTTCCTTTGGACATCGAAATTGAAATAATATGAAATTAAATTTGTTATGGATGTATAGATTCATGATAGATGCACATATTTTTTTTTGGCAAATTGTATGTCTTCATTAAAATCGGTTGAGTGACACGTCTAATGGTCACCGAATGACCTGAACTTTTGATATGTTCAACACGTATATGTCTGAAAATTTTTCGTAATTTTTTGCCATGTATTGTAATTATGGTGAATTTATTAGTAACACATGCTCGTACAAACAGTTTTATTGGTAGACTGTGTTGGTCTTTTGAGATGTTACTTTAGACTACTATTTTGCCCCAAAATAACTCTGTATATTTATTTTATGAAGATTAGTATGTCTATTTTGATTTGTATAATTTTGGTAGCAATCAAGTTTATAAATGAATTATAATAAATTCTAAAGTAAGTGTAACTCATTGCTGAAATTCTGTTAGACAACTTCATGGAATGGACAATCTAAAGGGCTAATATACCCGGAACGTGGATTGCGCCAAGGCTGCCCTCTTTCTTCATAATTATTTCTCATTTACGCGGAAGGTTTCGGAAGTCAAAGAGAAAATTTGTGGGGTGTGGATGGCTGCTAGGGCACCTTCCATATCTCACCTATTTTTTTTTTGCGGATGATAGGTTTCTTTTCTTGAATGTCACAAGGGGTTCGTGTGAAAGAGTTAATGAAATTCTCTGGGTATATGAAGAGGTGTCTGGGCAAAAAGTTAATTTTTCCAAATCCACGATTGCGTTGACCCCTAATACGATGAAGAATCTAAAATCATGGTGGCTTCTTACTTGGAAATGCCAATTGTGCAGTGCCATGAGAAATACTTAGGCTTGCGGACGGAGGTGGACAAAGGACAAAAACAACTATTTGGGGCCATCAAAGAAGTTGGGAAGAAAGTCTGGGTGGAAAGAAAAGCTCATTTCTAGAGCGAGTAAAGAAATTTTGATCAAAGCCGTTTTGCAGGCAATACCTATATATACCATGAGTTGCTTTTGGACATCCAAGGGAACGTGCAAGGGGATCCATGCTTTTCTAGCAAATTATTGGTGGTTCAAAGGGAAGAATGAGAAAGGCGGGAAAATTTATGTCGGGGCAAGTACAAGGGTGGCTTGAGTTTTTGGGATTTCAAATGTTTCAATCAGGCATTCTTGTAAAGCAAGTATGGTGGCTCTTTACTAATAATGGGTCCTTGGTGGAACAAGTTTATCGTGCTCGCTACTATCCGACTAATACACTTCTCCACGCGGGGGTGGGTGTTCGATCGTCTTTCATTTGGCAGTCTCTTGTATGGGGGAAAGAGTTATTGCTAAGGGGATTACGTTGGCCTATTGGTAATGGGATTGCCGTGTCCGTCTACAATGATCCTTGGATTCCATGACCAATGAGTTTCAAAATATGTTCACTACCTATTTCGCGGACCCATTGTCGAGTTTTTTTATCTAACTAACGGATGCGAGGAGTAGCGGGAAGAGATATTACACTCGGCATTTTGGCAGGAGGAAGCCGAGGCTATTATGCAAATTCCTTTGGGAACTCAACAAGGTGTAGACAATCTCATCTGGCCTTACGAAAAACACGGACGATACGCGGTCGAAAGTGGGTACTCTCTTGCCCGGTTAATAAAGAACCGCGAACAAGGATCGGTGGAATGATCTATTGGTCGAGATAAAAACGTATGGTGCAGTTTATGGGCTCTAGTAGTGCCAAATAAGATCAAATCCTTGATGTGGAGAGCTATATGTAATTTCGTTCCAAGCAATCAAGTTCTTTTCCAAAAATAAAAAATAAAAAATAAAAAGTGGTTTCCTCACGGACCTCACCTGTATGCTGTGTATGTGGAAGGGCAGCAGAAACGCTGCTACATGCCGTCTGGAAATGTGGCAGTGCAAAGGAAATTTGGGGTTCTACAGGTTGGGCGGGCGTCCACGGAGAATGGAAACTGATGGAGTTTAAAGATTTATGGATCGATGAAATTCTATCAGGTAACAAAGAGGATCGTAACTACTTTGCTATGTTGGTGTGGAGTATTTGGGCAGCAAGATGTGAGGATCTTTTCGATGGGGAGAAGTGTAGTCATGTAATTCGGAATCGAGCAAGGAATCTTCTTCTTGATTTTCAAGATTCCAACAAGATTGATCAAGTGCGGGACAATGAGGCTATGGAGGAACAGTGATGGCAGCATCCACCAAGGGGCGTATTCAAAGTTACTATTGATGGAGCAATATCGTTGAAGGGATTGAATAAAGGTGTAGATGTTATTAGAAATGACGATTGTTGTGCGACACAACGCTATGGTTATTTTGATGCCTTAACAACCTAATTGCGCGCGGCGAATGAGGATTTATTGTTTGCATATGATGCAAGATTCACTTCTATTATATTGGAACTATTTTTCAAAAGCCTAGTGGATTTAATTGTTGCAAATGAGGTTCATCTTGATAGGGATGGTAGAATATTGGAGGCGATTGATATTTTGAAGAGGTTTCTCTTATTTTTCATACATGGGTGGAGGAGGAGCCACTTTGGCTTGTTCCTTTTCTGGAAGTAGATTTGGAGAATGATAATTGAATGTAAGTGGGAAGCATCTTGGCGAAGTACTCTTTTTCCCCTCTACATTGGTTTTTAATGATGCTTCCCTTACTCCCCCCCCCCCCCCCCCCCCCCCCCCAATCTTCTTGTACTCTGTTATATTTACAGAAATAAAAATTCAGTTTCAGATCATTATCCATCTCAAAATATATTGTGGGGTTCAACAAGTGCTTCTGTTAATAGATGTTGGGTGAATAAATAAACAATTTTTTTAATAGAATATATTGCAAGATCCAATTTGCTAATTAGAATAAGTAGCAATAAAAAATCAGTTGTTACTGTTTCAGTTTGCTAACTGGGTTGCTACTTGTTGGAGACGATTTTATCCTATGTTGCCTAGCAAATATAGTTTGCTAATCCTTTGCTACCTCTACTGGAGATCCTGTGAGATGGCCCATGGCTCCCTACTCTACACTCTTTCTGATGTAGCCAAGAAATTAGATTATTTTAGATACAATAAAGATTAAAATGAAAGAAGTGACATTTAATTAAGAAAAATGATTGGAGAATGGGTAATTTATAAGTTCAAGGATTATTTACTTTTGTCATATCTCAAAAGTGAATGTTATGGTTTTTTCAGGTCGTTCCACTTAATGTAACTTTGATTGGGCGTGCTAATTTTAGGCCTATAAAGCATGAATTCAAAGAGAATGACGAGAATTTAAGTTTTTAGGACATTTTAATTTCAATATTATGTTATTTGTTTAATTCTTTTCATATTTGAACTCCTAGAATTATAAGCACCACCTTTAGGGTGCTAGGTTTGTAATCTTTCATACTTTCAATCAATAAAGTTTAAAGTTCTTTCTATTTTCTAGTGGATTCTTAATTACTAATGGATTTTTTTTTTGAACGAACGACATTATCTACACTAATGGGGTGGATGGATGGGTTAAGTTTCACAATGTGCTAGTAATAATATAGTTTAAATTCCTTTTTACCGAGAATCGAACCTAAAATTTTTCATTTGTAAGTGAAAAGAAATATCATTAAATCGTAGTTCGTAATTACTAATGGATTTTAGTGCATGCTTTTGGATTTTTCGTTTGCTGATCCTTTTTATTGTAAATTTTGTTGGATCACTTTTAAACACTACAAGACAAACTGGCATTTTATAGTATGCCAAAAATGTGATAACAGGAGACGAACATTTTAGAAAGGACAACACACATAACACAATAAAATATTGAGGTATTCGCAGATTTATCCTTTTAAACTTATAACTCATTGCTAATTTTCTCTCTTCAACTTTTATTTTAGTCATTTATCCCCGTAAAAGTTGATTAATGCCCCCGTTGTCAAATTTTGAAATTTTCCATGCAAATTTATCACATGGCAAACATATGAGCCATTAATAAGGATTAAAAGGGTGAAATCAACGCTCATCTCCTAATCCTGTGTTCCCAACTTCATTCCTCCATTCACCATCCAATTCTTACCTAATTTCCCCAATATTAGGCCCCAAATTGTTCTTACATAAGTGAAGTTGTGGTTTCAATGTGAATTTCGTAAACGGCATTGAATGGACAGGGAGGATCCAATCCCATCAGATTAAAAATAAAATGAACAAAATGAGTAGTTTGAGACATGGATGACTTCCTTCATGAGGATGTGAGCAAAGAAAGCTTATCCCTAAGGTCATGGAAGTATACTTAGCTATGAACGTTGTAAACCCAAAACTTTTTTCAGTTGCATTGCTCATAAATCGTATCGTACCCCTAAGTAAAATTGCAAACCAAAACCACAATAATGAGAGTTCACTCAAAGCGACACAAATGACTCGGAAAGGCAGATTGAGATGGAGCAGCTACAGAGTGTTGGATGCACCAGTTCGTGCAAATCTACCCAGCTAGACCATTTCCTCCCCCAACATCACCTCTCATGTTTCGATATTGGCTCTAAGCTATTATTTTAGTGGGCAAACTCACCTTTTTACATAAAGTAATGCTACATACGAGTAATGCTCAAGGTTTTAAAAAAATGCTAGGCGCTAGGCGGGTTGGGGCCTAGCGCTTAGACTGTTAAACGGATTTAATTAAATTTATTATATAACATATAAATAAGTACTTACTTATACTTTAAAAAATAAATAAATACTTATTCAAAATTTAGGAAAGTTAAAACTTAAGCGACATTACCATTTTGAAAATTCACTAATTAAGTAGGTTATTCATAAAAGCCTTTAACGTAATTAAAATAAATAAATAAAAACAATGGAACTGCCTAACCCGCCTAACACATCTAGCCCCTACCCTAAGCCGATTTTTAGAACACTTGGAATATGAAAGTGTGAGAAAATTTACGTATGTAACGGATGAATTCGCAACATGAATGTGAGAGTCTTCTGTGAGCATTTGAATCAAACTCTTAATGAAAGCACCAAGTTATGGTAACAAGAATCTACCGTCTTCAATCTTGACGAATTTGTACCAACAAAACAATCAACACTTTTGATCAAGGTCAAAGCCTCATGCGCCCACGAGGAGTGGGAGTGTGGCTAATGGATCTCCGATGCTTAAGTTAACTCAGAAAAGAGTGAGTGTGTTAGGGTTTAAGTGCCTAGCAAATGCTTACTAGTAAATGGTGGAGATGAGGTATTTATAGGAAGGTGGTTGGGCCTAGGGTTAGGGTTTTTCCTACACATAGCGGTTTCCTATTGACCAAGGTTATGTCATCCTAAATGAGAAAATAATATTCCCAATATGTTAATTGGGAGATAATATCTTGGGATGATGATGGAGGTATCATTGATTGATTGTGATGAGGATTCCTTACTCGTGTGAGTTGATCTTTAATTGAGAATGTATTAAAGATAGGATTTGATGATTAATCCTAACTTTAATGCCTTTGATTTTACCATACCACGAGCAAGAGAGCTTTGATATGTCATAGCAATCTTTAGGGATGTTAAGTTGCACATGGGTGTATTAGTGTGGCCTGCCTATTTAATGAGAACATTTTTGTCTTATTGGAAAAAAATTTATGTGTCGTCTTTTGAATTTTTGAGATTATTTTTTGCTAAACACGTATCATATGAGAGAAAGAACTAGGGCTGGTTCGGTATGAGATACCAAACAAAAAACAACATGCCAAACCAAATCCAATGCGGAAGACTGATCCCGTACATAAATTATTGCTTGGGTACGGGATGACCTAACAAACCAATGCGAAAGACTGATCCCGTACAGAAATTATTGGTTTCAATTTGCTACACGGGTACCGAAATTCTAGGGAATGTCAGTTCTGGATTTTTTTGCTTTGGTATCGGTTTGGTTCGGTTCTATTTCGGTATTTTCGGTATTTTTTTCCACTCCTAGTAGGAATGTAACAACCTGTTCGTAATTTTACTGTTTTTATGATTTTAAATGTGTGATTTTACAAAAATGCCCCTAGAGGCGAGGTTTTTTACTTTCGTTGACTTTTGTGTCGTGAAACGTTTGATCTACTACGTTAGCATATTTGTGTAGTACTATATGAGCTTTTCAAAACAGAAGGTTAGTATGTTCAGAAAGAAAATGGTTTTACTTAGTATTATTATTATAAACTTTGGTCCACTCACTTTTCTGTTTTGCGCCACCTTCACAACTTTGAATTGAGGCTTATGATCCCTACGTTTAGGCATTCCCGTATACATACCTTCGAGTCCTCTAGGTGTAGGACCCCCTTTCTTTGTAATCTCATTGTTTTATAAATATATATATGTTCCTTTCTTAGTATTCTTGATTAGTTGTATGTTCCGAACACACGTTCCTGCTTTCGTTCTTTCTTCATTACTTACATGCATGTTAAAATGGCTTCGCCACCCTCAAGTGCCGGCCAAACACGTGCCCACCCTGATGTTTGGAAGATATCAAGATCGGGGCGTGTCAAGGAACCAAAAAATCAAAGCTATTCCCATAGGGCAGCTGTCAACACGCAAAGACTTTCTTGGTCGGAAAGTTTTGGAGGGTTAGGGTTTCTTCCAAGACTTTATCTGCATGGTCTATGATATTTTCTATATTTGGATTTGATTTATGTTTCTTAACCGAAATATTACCATAAATGGAATACAATCAAAGGTTACCCTTTGGATAATTGTATTTTTTTTTAATAAAAAAGGGGGACCGTTTGGATAATTGTATTGACAATCCACAATTTGTTTAAAGTCACCCTCACCTCAGCAAACTTCCAGCTTTACCCCTTGGCCCTTGTACTATTTTATCTTTCACCATATGAAGAAATGAGTTGAGAATTTTCTGATTGTTTTCTACTCATTAGCAGGGTAACTATAAAAGCATATGAAAATTTTAACCTTTTTATAATAATAATAAAGGCATTTCTAACATAAACACTTATAAAAAGTATTTTATACGGGACACTAGGAATAATTATTTTGTTTTTAATTCTATTGAAAGTAAAAAAGTGAAAACTCGAATAAAATGGTTATCAAACCAATAAAAACAAAAATTGAAAATCAAATGGTTATCTAATTTTTTTGATAAAAGTTATATTTCTTGGAAAGTAAGTTCTTCTGTTCTTGTTTTATCTGTAGCTAAATCTTTTGGATAATGTCCTAGGCAATTTATTGAAGTAGGGCCCACATCAACAAAATTCCTGCTTTACCCACTTGTCTTATTTGATCTTTAACCATATGGAAGTATGAGTTGAGAATTTTCTGGTAATTTCCACTCGTCAACAGGGTAACCATAAAATTATATGAAGAAACAAGCCAGAAGGAAGAATAATATAAATACCACAAACTGTTTGCGCTTTTCAAGTTTGCCTTTCAAAAGATAAACTTTTCAAGTTTGAAATACATTAAACCGCCTCTTTTGTAAAGAATAGAGCAAGAATATAATTTGCGGAAGTGTGTTTTCTTCTATTGAAACAAGGAGATTTATACAAAGAAGAATACTTGACTGAGAAGTAAATTACCCTACTTTCTAGGTATACAACAGGAAACTAAACTTTATACAAATCAATTACAAAAATGTTTCCTAAACTAAGCCAAGATATCAGGAATGATATCATTGACTTCTCTACACTCCCCCTCAAGTTGAAGAGTGGATGTCAAGAACTCCTAACTTGTGTATAATGGACAAGAACGATTCCTTTCCCAATGCCTTCGTGAACACATCTACGAGTTGTTGTGAAGAAGGAACAAATCGCGTAACAATAGAACCATCTTGTATTTTATCTCGAACAAAATGGCAATCCATCTCTATATGTCTAGTTCGCTCATGGAAAACTGGATTGGCAGCAATATGAAGAGCTGCCTTGTTGTCACAATGTAATAAGGCCGGTTTTGGATGCAACAATCCCAAGTCCTTTAGAAGATATCGAAGCCATGATAGTTCACAACAAGTTCTAGTCATGGCTCTATACTCGACCTCAGCTGATGATAAAGATACGGTTTTCTATCTCTTTGATCTCCAAGAAACCAATGAAGAACCCAAAAACACGCAATACCCTATGGTTGATCTTCGTGTCATAGAACATCCTGCCCAATTTGAATCACAGTATGCATTCAAGGTCAAGTCATTTTTAGAAGAGAAAAATAAACCTTGTCCAGGAGTACTCTTTATGTACTTCAAAACTTGGAGAGCTTCTTCCATGTGTGGACGGCGAGGTTCATGCATAAACCTACTTAGCACATGCACTGAATATGTGATATTCGGCCTAGTAATTGTTAAATAGATCAATCGACCCACCAACCTCCTATACTGTGCCGGATCTTTAAGTAACTCACCATTGTCAGAAAGTTTAAGATTCAACTCCATAGGAAACTCAATTGGGCGAGCTCCCAAGAGACCACCATCCTTCAGAATCTCTAAAGCATACTTACGTTGAGAAATGAAAATCCCATTCTTTGATCATGACACTTCGATGCCTAGAAAGTATTTCAAGTCACCAAGGTCCTTGATTTTGAAACGACTATTGAGAAAATTTTTGAGATCCCTAATGGCATTAGGATCATTTCCAATGATCAGAATATCACCAACATAAATTAAAAGAACTGTAAAAGACTTGCCTTGCTGCCTTGTGAACAAAGAGTAATCAGCATTTGATTGAACATAACCAGCACAGTGAATAGACTCAGAAAACTTGGCAAACCATTGTCGGGATGCTTGCTTCAATCCATATAAGGATTTGTTAAGGCGACATACCAAATTCTCCCCCTGTCGCCGAAGACCGGGAGGAGGAAGCATATAGATTTCTTCATGAAGATCACCATGAAGAAACGCATTGTTAACATCAAGTTGATGAAGAGACCAGGAACAGGAAGCAGCAAGAGCTAAGAGGCAGCGAACAATGGTCATCTTAGCAGTGGGAGAGAAAGTATCATGAAAGTCGATCCCTTCAAGTTGTGTGTAACCCTTGGCAACCAAACGAGCTTTATAACGCTCAATGGATCCATCAGAACGAAGCTTGATTTTATAGACCCATCGACAACCAATGGGAGATTTACCAGCCGGAAGAGAGGTGAGAGTCCACGTGTGATTAGCTTCGAGAGCCTGTAGTTCAGAAGTCATGGCAGCCTGCCAATGAGAGGAAGCAGTAGCCTCGGAATAAGTCTAGGGCTCAACCTGTTGAGTGATAGTTGCAAGAAAAGATTGTTGTGCAGGTGAGAAACGATGATAAGTGAGATAATTAGCAAGTGGATAACGCGTACCAGTAGTAGGACCAGACAACGAAGACGATGAAGGATCGGGTTGGGTAAGCTTAAGAGTAGGGCAGTCATAATCTCGCAACCGTGGAGGCGGTAAGGAGTGGTGGCTAGAGCGGCGAAGCATCGGTGCAGGTGGTGCAGGAGGCAAGGAGGCAGCAGGCTCGATAAAAGATGCATCAGGGGGTAGGTCAGAATCTGTGGAAATCTCGGGAGAAAAAAAAGTGGTAGAAGTATCAGTAGACACGGGTGAGGGAGAAGGTGTAGTAGCTTGAGGCTCAGGTAAAGAGGGTGTAGGGTGAGGAGAGACGAGAGGTAGTGGCGTAAGGTTAGGTGAAGTAGAGGATGGAAAAGAATGGTAAGGAAAAATATGTTCATGAAAAACAACATCCCTGCTAGTAAAAAAGGTATGAGTGGTAAGGTTGTAAAGTTTGTACGCCTTTTGACCAACGGGCTACCCAAGGAAGACACATTTATGGGCTTGGGGAGCAAACTTGTGAGAGAGACGGGTGTTGGTGGCATAAGCAAGACAACCGAAGACTTTAAGGTGGGAAAATGAAGGTGGTTTTAAGTACAATCATTCAAAAGGAGTATTTTGGGAAAGAATGAGGGTAGGAAGATGATTAATAATATGAATAGCCGTAAGGACACATTCCCCCCAAAAAGTAATAGGAAGATTAGCTTGGAAACGCAAAGCACGAGCAATTTCAAGTATGTGACGATGCTTGCGCTCAACGACCCCATTTTGTTGGGGCGTATAGACATAAGAGCGTTGATAAAGGACCCCATGATCTTGGAAGAAACCACGAAGAGAAAAAAAATCTCTACCATTGGCTACTCGTATTTGGCGAATGGATGTATTAAACTGAGTTTGAACAAAAGAGAAAAAAAACTTTGAGAACGTGCTGTGTTTCTGATTTGTGTTGCATAAAAAATATCCATGTGAAACGAGAGTAATCATCCACAATAGTTAAGAAATACTTGGCTCCAGAAGTTGATGCAACTGCGTAAGGACCTCAAATATCACAATGGATCAAATCAAAAGGTTTTGTGGTTGTAATGGAACTGATACTAAAAGGTAAATGACTTTGCTTGGCAAAAGGACAAACATTACAAGCATTATTGGATTGAAAAGGAAAATGCAACAGGTGTTTTGACATGAAATCGAGCCTAGAAGGGGATATGACCCAAACGCCAATGCCACAACTCCGTGGGTGAGAGAACAAGGTTGTAGACTTGGCGGGAGCTACAAGAGACGGTGGGAATCAACGTCACCAAGTAGTAAAGTCCTCTGCGTTGCTTACCCAAACCAATCACCTTCTTCGTCGTCAAGTCCTGCATAATACACCATGAAGGAAAAAAAGTTACAGAACAATGCAATCCACTTGTAATTCGACTCACAGACATCAATTCTACTTGAAAAGAGGGCACACACAACACATCTCGTAACAAAAAAGTGGAACTTAAAGGAACTGTCCCAGTGGAGACTATGCGAGCTTGCTCTTCACTTGGTAATAAAGCTGGTGACAAATTGGTGTTTTTGACACTATCAGTAAGCAAATCAGGTGATGAGGTTATATGATCTGTTGCACCACTGTCGATTATTCATCAACGTCAATTCAAAGAAGATTTCGACAAACCTGTTTTCATGGCAGCAACATTAGCTTTTGGAGGAACGGAGACATCAACTCCTTTATTATTCATGATGTCAAGGATTTGCTGGAATTGGGTGTCAGATAACCCGGACATCACCGACTTCATCTCTTCCAAAGTTGCACCTGTTGAAACTTGATTTGCAGACGAAGAAGAACTGCCTTCCTTTTTAGAAGACTTACTTCCTTTTTGAGGCTTGACTTTGTGAAGACAATGCCCCGGTGGATACCCGTGAAGTTGGTAACAAGTATCAATGGTGTGATAATCATGATCACAATGAGTACAATGCAAGGGCTTACGACTTGAAGATCTAGATGACCGTGAACCACCTTGTCGAACAGCCATAGCTGCTGTCTCGGTGACTCCACGTGAAGCAGTAAGAGATCTTTGCTTCGCTTCCTGGGAAATTGAAGCATAGGCCTGACAAACAGTCGGTAAAGGGTTCATCAACAAGACTTGCCCTCGAATGGCACTATAGGACTCGTTGAGACCCATAAGGAACTGCATTAATTTATTTCTTTCATTATGCGCTCCGCATGTGCAGGAAGTAGAGTCACTGTATGACGCCAGTTCATCCCATAATTTCTTTAGCTTCGTGTAGTACGCAGCAACTGAGAGTTGGTCTTGAGTAAGAGAAGCAATGTCCCGTTGTAATTGGAAAATCCGAGGAGCATTGCTTTGGGAATAACGCTCATGCAATTCCTCCCAGATTGCATGAGCATCAGTCATGTATAGAATACTGTCAGAAATTTCTGAATCAATGGAGTTGATGATCCATGCAACGATCATGTCATTGCATCTCTGCCATGTAGCATGATCAGCACGTTTGGTTTTCTTGGAAGGCTGTGTAACAGTACCATCAACAAACCCTAGCTTGTTTTTGGCACTAAGGGAGATTCTCATTGCACGAGACCAGGTAGAGTAGTTGTCCCCATTAAGGGGCTTCGAAACTAGCATCATAGATGGGTGATTTGAATGATGAATAAACAAAGGATTGGAAGCATCAGTCTTGACGTCAGCCGCAAAACCTTTGGGAATTTCGTCAGCGGCCATGATGGTTGACGGAAGATGGCTATTGAAAAATAGCAAAAAGAAGGGCAGCGGCAAGAACTAGGGTTTCGACCTATCTCTTGATACCATGTAAAGAATAGAGCAAGAATATAATTTGCGGAAGTGTGTTTTCTTCTATTGAAACAAGGAGATTTATACAAAGAAGAATACTTGACTTAGAAGTAAATTACCCTACTTTCTAGGTATACAACAGGAAACTAAACTTTATACAAATCAATTACAAAAATGTTTCCTAAACTAAGCCAAGATATCAGGAATGATATCATTGACTTCTCTCTGTTTTCACTTAGAAAAATGCCTCCAGGTACCAGCAAATCAGAGAATATATTACCACTGT
Source organism: Malus sylvestris (assembly GCF_916048215.2). NCBI lineage: Eukaryota > Viridiplantae > Streptophyta > Magnoliopsida > Rosales > Rosaceae > Malus > Malus sylvestris. Next base: position 26,255,026 of record NC_062264.1, read on the forward strand.
ATCACTCGAAAAAGAAAGCAGGGGCGGGAAAATCAGAGAGTACATTAACAGTGCGTTACTCGAAAGAGGAAGCAGGGACTAGTAAATCAGAGAATAAATTACCAGTTCAGCAATCGAAAACCGATATGCTTATCAGCAAATTTGACTACGTTTTTCGCTCTGGAAGCTGTTCCGGAGTTGGAAGAGAGTCAGAGGAGGATGGGCTTTTCTGTGTCGATAACCTTAAGGAACATCTCGGCATAACAGGGCACTTTCCTTTTCCTGCAGCAGCTTTCTACGGGGTCAGTAATCTAGCTAATCGCTAATCTCATAGAGTTAGTTTGTTAAGTCTGGTTGTTATGTTAGTTAGGGAAACATATCCTCTCTCTCTCTCTCTCTCCACACATTGCTCAGTATTCTGTAACTGTAAATGAAATCACTTCTTCTTCATTTCTTCCTCTATCATATCAATTTTTTTCTGAATGTGCTCTTCACCATTTTTTGTGGTGTCCTTGAGGGTACATTACATGATTTTAGCTTGTAGCTAGCTCAACAGATTAGCGTTGCTGTGTGATCTTTAATCATAAATAACATGCCAACATTTAATTTGTAGGTTTTTAATGGCCCTGGTGGTGGAGCTGCAGCTTCTATCATAAGGGAGCACATTTTTAACTTCATAGTTGAAGATAAATGTTTTACCTTTACCATTAAGAAGGCAATTAGGGAAGCTTTCCAAAAAGCTGGCCATGCTTTTGCTGATATTGGTGCTCCTGATAGTTCATCCATCACCAGTGCACTTAGTGTCCTCTTCTTGGGAAGGTTAGTAGGCACACAAATTTGAATTTCATTGAGATTAAGATCGTTAATCTATATTGTAATATATCTCATCTTATTGTACCAAAGCCCGGCCACGGGTAAAATGTCATATTGTGTGATTGTATAATTATTTGCCAACTGTCTATTCTTGTTCAAATGTGATTTGTGTAAGAGTATGAGTATGATTCTTACAAGTCTTGGGATAATTGATATTATAAAAAAGTCTAAATCTGATAAGGAATGCAGTCTTGAGAGAAGTTCCAATTGGTTTTGGAAAAGAACTTTGTGTTGGAACTTTATAAAGTCTCATGAATCTTTATGGTTTGTATGTCTTTGAATCCTAGTCCAATTCTGATAGGGAATGGACGAAGGAGCACTATATATTTATGGTTCAAACCACTGCTCTTGCGATTTTAGCTTATGTTGTTCTAAGTCCTATTGATTAGAGAAGCTATTGTGATCGTAAAAGAGGAGAAGGTTTCGAACACAGAGGCTGCAATGGCTTCTTCATCGGTATCGAACAATGCAGAACCAGGTTTGAGTTCCTGTCTCCTTAGAAATCAAGGTTATAAAGGTACGATCCTATAGAACATATCTTGTTCAGGTATGTACTGGTGCAATTGTTTCTGTTTTCACATTCACATTACATACACGATCAAAGGGTTGTGATTTAGTTGATTAGTCCTTATGTTCTTGGCTGATGCGTTAGTCTATAAGTTTATATCTCCTATCTTACATGTGGTATCAGAGCCAATGGATTTTTCATCTAAATTCAATCTTAAAATCGTTCTTTAAAATCTGCAAAACAAACTAACCTGAAGGATAAAGTCTGTTTAAATTCAAATTGCAGAATACGACGTCGTTTTTTATAGTATTATTAAAAAAAATAAAAAATTATGATTGTTGGCTTCGAAAAACCAAACTGGGTTTTTAAAATTACGTTCAAAATTTTTGACCGTTGTCGAAGCAAAGAAGGAAAACAACTCTCGATCTTCAATCTCTGAAGGAAAGATCCATAATCTGATATGGCAATTTCGTCTTTCCAAAACATCATAAAATCAAATTTCTTGTATAACTGTTTCCGCTGCGTTGATTATGATGTCTGCAAATTGAGGGGCCTGCATTGTTAAGCTTTGTCTGTTCAGGAAAGAATGGAAAGAGCAGGAGTTAGCCCTGATATGGTGACGTACAATTCTCTTATGTATGCGTCTTGTAGAGAAGGATTCTGGCCGATAACTTTGGTGATGGCAATCCATATGGATAGGTCTCAAGCATTGATGGATAATTTATTTCGTTGATTTGGAGCCAAGGAATTGCAATCGGGTTGACGAATACGGGTCCAATGATGCATTCAGGTAACCCACTTCACTATTTCATGCATGATTAATTGTTCTCCTCTATGCATGATTATAGTGTGATGAGTTTGAGCATAATGAATTAGGGTTTTTGCTATTTCGAGTATGCTTGTTTAAATATATTGTGAAGGCATGATTAAACTCGAAACCCCTATAGATGCCAACTTGTGATTTATGTGAGATGTCAGGAATCATCCTTTGCTGCATAAATAAATTAGTGTAGGTCTAGGTATACTCTTCTATATTTAATTAAAGAGCCTATGTGCATGCTAATGGTAAGTACCGTCTTCATTATGAGAGCATTTCTTCCAAAGCAATTCTTAATATTTCCTTGCTCCTCTTAATTCTTAGCAAGATTAACCTTAAATCTTCGACTGCATGATTAATTTTTACAAAGTTGGACTTTAAATGTGGGAGGTTTAAGTAGATGGAATACAAGATATGCTTGTTTGGTTTGGAATGGATTCGACTGAATATATAAAGTGGATGTCAATTGTGTTGTGATTTATATATAATAGCATATATGAATGAAATTTGTATGCATATGGAGATAGCATTTGTGCATAGATGCTGTAATTATGGGCATGCGGTTTTGTCTATATCAAAAAGAACTTGCATAAGTTTCTTTGCATATTGATGCATGCATACAAGAAAATATATGAACAAATGAATATATAAGGTAGATGTTTTATTGACCGCCTACAATGAGTCTTGCGACAATAAACTTTTAGCCATTTACAAAATGTATATTCTATTATGAATCGGAAAACAAATAATTATTTTGTCATCTTATTGGAAATTCATAAGATTAATGATATGCGGCTATCATTATTTTCTCCATTGACTTGCTTGCGAATCTGTATATGATTGATGATGGTGTTGACAATGAATTAAAGGCATGAAGATTTTTTAATTTGGATTATTGTCGACTAATCTTATCATGTATATATCAATGCATGCTTATTGTATATGTATATTTGTGATTTCATGATGCATGCTTCGGCTATTATATTTTGGTTGAAATCACAAATAGGGAGGAAGATGAACCTTGAGTTCTCCAGAAGAAATAGTGGTTTTGATTATCTCATTTTAATCAAGACATATTGTTGTGATATATATCCAGACATTATCAAATTTTGGTTGATCTTGCTCGATGGATGTTGAACTAGATATTGAACTAGTTAAGATCAAATTGAATGCAAAAATATTGTGCTTGCTATTCTGATTTTGATCATTGTTGAAACTGGTGATTTTGGGTTTATGTGAGATAAGTTTTTTTTTCGAATGGATTGTGACTATCTTTTGATACATAGACTGTTTGCATAATGGTTTAGGTGTATATAACTAAACTAAGATTATGCAATTGGTGAGGAATCGGGAATTAATTGGTTCATATCTCCGATTTCTTTATTGGTTGTGCAGTACATTCTGCTTATGCTTAAGTGGGAGAATCATATGTTTGACTGTAAGCATAAGGCTATTTAGGCCGGCCATTATAATTCATTTGGATGCTTGAAAACCAGTTTATGGTTTTATTGAAGCAATTGGTTGAATTATTTATGTTACTTAACTTTTTTAAGTAATGAGAGGTTTAGTGCTATTTGCTGGAACTAAACTTAAACTTGATATAGTGGGAGCAAACCAATTTATGTGTTTGTTCTGGTCAAGTAAAATCACATTGTTGTAAATACAAATTGGATGCATGTGATCATGGAATCTGTTTGCATATTGGTTATGGCAATTGATCACATTGATAAGACATTCAGTGTATTGCAATGACTGTTAGTTAATACAGTTGATATTAACTTATACCTAACTTGTTTGTGTTAAGTATAGCCTAGATAAGTGAGAGCAAATTGGTTTGGTTTTGCTAAATTGGTTCACATAATTACAAAGTTCACATAATTACAAAGTGCAAATTAAGTATGTTGTGACTTTTGAGTTAATTCTGCGATGTAACAGAAAAGATTCTTAAGTTCAATACTTTAAAATGCATAGGTAAGTTGTATGTGAGGATAAGCTTTTGTTATCCAAAACATTTGGTAATTTTTATATCAATTTGGGCTATATGAGTGGGAGTAGACGTCTTGGTTTACTCTTGAGCTTAGATACATTGCTATGAACATAAACTGGACATTGTGATTTGTAAGTTAAATCTGTATTTTGTGTTGCAGAGGCAATTATAAATTCATTGTTTTGGTTTATGTAAGCAGGTTGTGTCTATGTACTAGTGTGATGGTGAATGACTTATCTGATCACCTTTATAATAATTTGAGATGATTATCTGTTGTGATGAATCATACTCAAGTGGGAGAATGTAAGAGTATGAGTATGATTCTTACAAGTCTTGGGATAATTGATATTATAAAAAAGTCTAAATCTGATAAGGAATGCAGTCTTGAGAGAAGTTCCAATTGGTTTTGGAAAAGAACTTTGTGTTGGAACTTTATAAAGTCTCATGAATCTTTATGGTTTGTATGTCTTTGAATCCTAGTCCAATTCTGATAGGGAATGGACGAAGGAGCACTATATATTTATGGTTCAAACCACTGCTCTTGCGATTTTAGCTTATGTTGTTCTAAGTCCTATTGATTAGAGAAGCTATTGTGATCGTAAAAGAGGAGAAGGTTTCGAACACAGAGGCTGCAATGGCTTCTTCATCGGTATCGAACAATGCAGAACCAGGTTTGAGTTCCTGTCTCCTTAGAAATCAAGGTTATAAAGGTACGATCCTATAGAACATATCTTGTTCAGGTATGTACTGGTGCAATTGTTTCTGTTTTCACATTCACATTACATACACGATCAAAGGGTTGTGATTTAGTTGATTAGTCCTTATGTTCTTGGCTGATGCGTTAGTCTATAAGTTTATATCTCCTATCTTACAATTTGATCCATATGATATCCCTCTTTAGGAAAATGCTAATTGCGAGTGTTGGGGATTATCAAGCTGTGATGGGACGAAGAGGCAAGGAAGTTGTGCTGACTTCCGAAGACCTAGAAGGCTCCAAATGTTCCTCAGGTCCCTTGCCTGCAGCGCCAAAAGTTCAGGAGATAATTCTGAGCGAGGAAGATGAGTTCTTGGTCCTAACATGGAATGATTATAATATGTGCAGCCCGCATTTATTTACCCATGCAAGGGAAGAATTAATGGATAACAATGATCCGGAAAGATGCGCAAGAGAGTTTGTTAGAGAGGCACTCCACTGGAAGTGGGGTACCAACACGAAGAATGTGGTAATATGCTTCTCGCCCAACCCACCGCCACTTCTGTCACCTTTGTCTGAGATTTCAAACCCAGAATCTGAAAATACGGAACCTAAAAATAATACAGAATCTGAAAACCATGTAAGTTCCGACATTTGTTTTGGCTAATTCCTTTCTTTCCTTCATTTTCCCATTCCAAGTTTATTAAAGGTAATACGTAATCAAACTTCTGTTGCAGGGTACTGACCTAGGTTGGATGTTTTTAGTCACGGCCCTTTGCCTGGAGACCATATCCATTTGTTGTGAACAAGTTGCCTCTCCACACAAGCCAATGTATGCAATATACGGCCTGGTATTGGCTTTTCTGGGTCTACTCGCAAGCATGTCTGAGATGGTTTACAATGGCAAAAGGCAAAAAGTTGAATTTAGGAGGTGGTGGTTCTACGAACCACGCCCCCCTCATAGGGCTTTGGGTGATGTGATAGGTTTTTCATCAGTAATTGGTGCCTTCTCCCAGTGCGTTGTCGCTTCGCTTCAGTATGCTTACATAATCCGACACCGCGAAAATCCTATCAAGGCGGAACTCTTGCCTATGATCATTATCGTATGCTTGCTCGCTTTAAGATTAATAAAGCGTAGAAACAAGACCCGTGGGAACTATGACTCACAAATTCAAGGAGGGGGATAACTACGCTTAAGGGGCTTATATCATAGGTTACACTAGAAGTTTAGCCGCACGTTGCAGTAGGAATGTGAAAAAAAAAGAATTATAAATATTGTGCATAGATATGTAAAAACTATTTATATAAAACGTGTACAAAGATTTTACATAAAATATAGTATTTTACCATCTACACCAATATTATATACATACAAAGAGTTGTTCAAAATATAACTACTCATGTTTTCAGGAATGTACTCCCAAAATTGTTGTGCTTTGACCACTGAGCAGCAGTTGTAGCTAAGACTATTTTTGCACAACTTGTTGAGTGTTGATCTTCAATGCTATTCTACAATCGAGAGATTCATTCCTTTTTTTCTTTGGGTCCTCTGTTAGAATTCGGATCAACCAAATAAAGAATCTATAACTTAATTTCCAACCCACTATAAAAAGGAGATTCAAAACAGCACCATCAATATCATTTCGACCCAACTCAATGGAAACTGATTGTATGTCATAAGTTTATAAACACGCAGAAAATATCCAACAAACTGATTCTATTTCATAACTAAAAACACAATTGAAATCCATCAAACAAAACAATCCTACAATTTAAATCGTTCAAACTTATTGACTCCTATAAATTCAACTAAATACTAAAAAACAAAAATCCACTCTACAAAATACCCAACAAAATTTTCACATGATTTACATCAGTCCAACCATGAACTGAAACTTTAAGCAATCGGACCCGATGCAGCGAGAATAGGACCTTGGGGTAGAATAACACTGCTTTAAAGCTTGTTCCCCTCCACCATTGCAGTTCTTCCTGCAACAACCACAAATTCACTAAACATACAAGGAATTCACTCGTATTCTGACTTACATACAACTCAGACCAGGAAACACTAAAAACACAACCCCTAAACCCAAACTGAATCAAATTTAAAACAAATTCGAATATAATTTTCTAATATGAATGAGGGCAAATGGTTGATATTTATAATTGTGTTCACTGATCCATAATAAAAACTAAAAGGATGAAACTACGTACAAATTATAAATATTTTTCTATTTTTGGGAAGCAATTGAAAAACTTGACATTATAATCAAAGCTTTGGCATTCATCTTCAAGCCATGGCTAGCTATAAATCCGCACACTATTTTCATAAGAATTGTTTCTCTACTAACTTATTAATATTGCTCAATGGGAATGTCAGAATTGAATTTTATAGAAATGATGTAATGGGTTACCCTTGGTTCGGCACAGTGAAAACCTAATTACTAGTTATTGAACTTCGCAATGATCTAGTAATCTTGACTTCAGGTTCTAGAATCCAAGACAGAAACGCATTCCTTCCTTGGCCGTAATTGCTTAGATGCAAAAGTCAGCATCACATTTGACACCACCACCACATCTATTCTACTCGCCCAACCGTGCTCGATTTCGAGTGGGCATGCCCATATTTACAAGAAGAACGTAGTTAGTATTAAGGATAAAAATGTAATTACACCTTCAAGGGATAATACTTAGAGGCTAAGGAATGTTTAGTTAGTTAGTTTAGTTATTCCTTTTGTTAGTTGTGATGACAATTGTGATGGTTGTGATAGCCTTGTATAAATACTCAAAGTGTAAAGTTATGCATTGAATTAATGAGAAATATTTTTCCTAATATGGTATCACTCGCCCTCAGTCTCACAACGTCTATTTTTCGATCCTCGTTTCCTGCTTCTCTCTGCACCACTTCATCTTCTCCGATCAATTGATCGCGTTCTTGATCTTGATCGTGATTTGTTGTTCTCGATCGTGATTTGTTATTCTCGATCGTGATTTCTCTCTCAATCCAACTATGGTGACTGCTACATCTTCTTCCTTGGAGTCCACAACTCCAAACTCTAACCCTAATTCTGCGATTTCTTCCTCAATTACAATCCAAAATATTGGATCCCTGGTTCCGATCAAGCTTACAACCACAAATTACCTGACCTGGAGTGCCTTATTTGCTCCAATTTTTCGTCGCTACAATCTTACCGGTCTTATTAATGGAACCACGACGGCGCTGCCTTAATATCTCCTTGATTTTTTTGGCAATCGCACTGCAACTCTCAATCCTGCTTATGTTACTTGGTTTGAGAATGATCAAAACAGTCTGATCTGGATCAATTCCACTATGTCTGAATCTTTGATTCCTTACACAGTCGGCATAACTTCTGCTCGCGAACTTGGGCTAAATTGGAATCGCGTCTCGCCACTGCATCTCAGTCTCACATCCATGAGCTTCGATCTCATCTTCGCAGTCTTGTTAAAGGTGAATTGACTGCTGCTCAATATCTCCAGCAAATTGAAGAAATTGTAGATGCACTCGCAAGTGCTGGTGCTCCTGTTGAAGATTCAAACCTCATCTCAGTCACACTTCATGGCTTGCCTCCCGAATTTGACTCTTTTGTGGATGCTATTCAGTTTCATCTTGGTTCCACGACTATTGATGAATTGCACGGATTACTTCTCAGTAAGGAGATTCAACTCAACAATCGGAAGAAATCTGTCTCAGTTGCACCATTTCAGGCATATAATTCCTCCGCTGGTATTCTTCCCTTGCCTACTAACTCTACCCCTCAAGCATTTGCTACACAACATCTTCTTCATTTCTCCAATCAAGGCCGCAATGTGGATCGCAATTATCCGGGCACAAATTGGGGTAATTTTCAGAATCGTGGAAATTCCAAATTCAACAATGGCAGAAATAACTACTCTCGTAACAATCAAAGATTCAATCGTGGAGCTCGCAATAACTACTTTTCCCATCGAAAGGTTTTCTATCAGATTTGTCGACAACCAGATCATGAGGCTTGTGATTGTCCTCATCGCATGGATCAAAACTACAATGGCAAATCTTCTCATTCTGCGATGGTTGCTAGTACCTCAACTTCTACTCCTACCTGGATTGTTGACTTTGGTGCCAGTTCCCATATGACAAACTCGCATGCCAACCTTCAGAATCCAGAAGCATACACTGGTCTTGAGCAAGTGTATATTGGTGATGGCAAAGGTTTGCCTATTCTCCATTATGGCTCATCCTCTTTACATACTTCTACTGAATCTTTTGCATTGAAGCATGTCTTACATGTTCCTGATTTGAAGCACAATCTTCTCTCTGCTAATCAATTTCTACTTGACAATTCTTGTTCTATGCATCTTTATACTTTTCACTTCACTGTGAAGGATCTTTCTTCGGGGAGAATGCTTTTTAAAGGAGCAGTTCAACATGGATTCTATCCTTTTCACTCATCATTCTATCCTGCTAATTCTCATCAAGCTTTAGCTGCCTCTGTCAAAGCTCCAAAGCATCTTTGGCATCAAAGATTGGGCCATCCTTCTGTAAAGATCATGAATAAGTTGGCCTCTCAATCATATATTTTTGTTCTTGATGCTTCAAATAAAACTTTTTGGTCAGCTTGTGCACTAGGGAAATGTTCTAAACTTCCTTTTTCTAGTACTACTTGTACAACCCGCAAGCCTTTAGAACTTATCCATACGGATGTTTGGGGACCCTCACCCATAATGTCTCATCATGGTTTTCGGTATTATGTCATTTTCATAGATGATTATACCAGATATTGTTGGTTCTATCCTTTAAAGTGTAAATCTGATGTCTTCTTCACCTTTATGCAATGGAAATTACTTGTTGAGAATTCTCTGTGTACAAAAGTTATTACATTACGATCAGATTCTGGTGGCGAATTTGTTAGCACTGCATTCTCTCAGTTCTTAGCTAGCCATGGGATTCATCATCAGCTCACTTGTCCTCAACCCTCGAGCAAAATGGGTGTGCAGAACGTAAGCATCGGCATATTGTCGAGACTTCTTGAACCGTCTTGGCTGCATCTAAAGTGCCTCATGCTGATTGGGTTGAGGCTTTTTCTACCTCTGTCTATCTCATCAACAGGTTACCTACTCTATCCAGATACTCTAATTGGCAGTCTCTTTTCCAGAAAGCCCCTGACTATAAATCTCTCAAGGTTTTTGGTTGTAGTTGTTTCCCTTGGTTGAAACCATACACATCCTCAAAACTAGATCCTAAAAGCAAGCCATGTGTCTTCTTGGGATACAGCTTAAATCACAAGGGCTACTTGTGTTTACATCCATCTACTCACAGGTTATATATTTCAAGGCATGTCCTTTTTGATGAGTCACTTTTTCCATTTCATACCTTGCAACCTTCTCCATCCCAACCTGTCTCCTCATCTCCCTTATACCAATCCTCTATTCCCTCAGCGCTCACATTTACCTCTTATCTTCCTCATCCTACCTTTACACCAAATACAACCTCCCAAAATACAACCTCAGCTGCTTCTCCAAACCAGATCCCAACCTTTGCAGCTTCTCCACACCAGATCCAAACCTATGCAGCTTCCCCAAATCCCCACTCCTCCCAGCCTATATTACCTATTAGCAACCACCAAATGCAAACCAGATCCAAATCTGGAATATTCAAACCCAAAGCATTAGCTGCAACCACGCACCCTATTCCCTCCTATCTTGTAGTTGACTATGTTCCTATAACCTACCTACAAGCTTCTAAACACTCTCATTGGCGCATAGCAATGCAAGAGGAGTTCAATGCCCTTGTAACAACTGGTACATGGTCCATTGTACCACCTTCTTCTTTTCATAATCTTGTGGGATGTAAGTGGGTGTTTCGGATCAAAAGGAAACTAGATGGCTCTATTGACAGGTACAAAGCCCGCTTGGTTGCTAAAGGGTTTCACCAACAAGAGGGTCTTGACTACACTAAAACCTTTAGTCCAGTGGCCAAACTCGTGACTATTCGTCTCATTCTCACTCTTGCTGCTCAATTTGATTGGTTCCTCAATCAATTAGATGTCAGTAATGCCTTTCTCCATGGCACAATTACTGAATCAGTGTTTATGCAACAGCCACCTGGCTTTGAAGATCCAACAAAACCACATCATGTTTGTCATCTTCACAGATCCCTTTATGGTTTGAAACAGGCTCCTCGAGCTTGGTATGACAAGCTTCATAATGCTCTGCATTCTCTTAGGTTTCAAGGCTCTTAAAGTGATCATTCTCTGTTTATCAAGAGTTCCCCTACTCTGGTATTCATCCTAGTCTATGTCGATGACATCTTAGTCACCAGACCCTCATCTGCAGCTTGTCAACAAGTCATCACTCAACTCAGTGCTCTTTTTCCCATCAAGGATCTTGGTGCCCTTCACTACTTCCTTGGTATTGAAGTTAAAAGATCATATTCTGGTCTTTTAATCTCTCAAACCAAGTATATTTTGGATCTATTGGCAAAAGCAAAAATGGAAGGTGCCAAGCCCTGCAGCACCCCTCTCAATACCACCAAGCTGGATCACTCGTCTCCCCTGCTTGAAAATGCTTCTGAATATCGATCTCTAGTTAGAGCTCTTCAGTACTTAACCTGGACTAGACCTGATCTCAGTTTTGCTATTAATTTGGTATGTCAGTTTATGCATAGTCAAAGACTTTCACATCTACAAGCAGTAAAACGTATTCTCAGATATCTTAAGGGTTCTCTTGATCTTGGATTATGGTTCTCCAAGTCCTCTCAGGCTCCATCTATTCAAGCTTTTTCAAATGCTGATTGGGCTGGGTGTTCTTTGGACAGAAGATCCACATGAGGATATTGTGTATATTTTGGCAACTCTCTCATTAGTTGGAGTGCCAAGAAGCAACATATTGTTGCTCGTTCCTCAACTGAAGCTGAATATCGATCTCTTGCCAATACAGCTGCATAAATCACATGGATATGTAAACTGCTTGCTGACATTTCTTATTCTCTGCCTCATTCTCCCAAGATCTGGTGTGACAATCTCTCTGCCATTTCCTTAGCAAAAAATCCCATTTTTCATGCTAGAACAAAGCATGTCGAGATTGATTACCATTATATTCGTGAAAAGGTTCTAGCCAATCAAGTTTCTGTGCAGTTTATCTGTACACAGGATTAGGTAGCAGATATTTGCACCAAATCTCAGTCATAGCCTCGGTTCATCCTTCTTCGTGACAAACTACAACTGCGAATACCACAGTCTCGTTTGCGGGGGGATATTAAGGATAAAAATGTAATTACACCTTCAAGGGATAATACTTAGAGGCTAAGGAATGTTTAGTTAGTTAGTTTAGTTATTCCTTTTATTAGTTGTGATGACAACTGTGATGGTTGTGATAGCCTTGTATAAATACTCAAAGTGTAAAGTTATGCATTGAATTAATGAGAAATATTTTTCCTAATAGTTAGCTCATAGTTATTTGGTCTGCGTGCCACATAAGCTTTGTAATTTCTAGAGTCAACACTTTCAGAAATGAACAAAAGAAACTACCTCATAGGCAGCATATATTTCTGTATTAAAGCCAATCTCCTCGCCGTTTTCATTGGTGTCGAAACCCCTAGATCCTTTCCAAAACACATACCTATTGCCAGCAAAACCACGACTGACTTGACTATTTCGATTGAAAAAAATAAATGATTCAACACAAGAAATTTTATGAAGTTGGTTACTAGTTTAAATTTAGTACACTAACCTCCACTGAGCTCTTTTACAACCATAAGATCAACCCGTCGGCTGCTTCTCTTTTCAAAAAAGAAGATCTAAGGAGTGCAGTTCAAAGATTTAGGAATTAGGGTTATAGGAGTAAAAACAAAGACGTAGTTTTAAAGTTCAGTTCGTTCCGGTGTCCGAAACAAAACTGAACCAATCAATTTTGGTTTGGTTTTTTTTGTTTGATTCGACGTTCAGTTTGATTTTTTCCAGTTTTCATTTTTCAGTTTTTCGAACCAACCCTAATAAATACAAGTATTTGTAAGGCAAAAGGAGTAGAAGTTGTTTGAAGTATAATATTAAATTTTGACTTGTAAACTCGTTTTAAGTGCCTTTTTTAAGAGTTTGTTAGTTGTCTATGTCGTAGGTTCGTACTAAAAGCGATGTTCTTAAGGTTTTCATGCATCGCCTTGCACTATGAGATAGTGGTTTCTATCTATTACTAACTATTTATTTTATTTTCATCTATATTCCCACCATGTTTCTCCCTGTATCAGTTGGTACTAGAGACTGAGTTCTTACGGTTTTCAAGTCTCTTCTCGATCTATGTATCAGTTAGTAAAGATTTATTATTAAATGACTTATATACTTTGTTGATGCACAACACCGGAGGTCTTGGAACAACGTAAATCCGACCGTGAATCTGCAAATAATGTAAATGACACAAGATGTATCGTGGTTCACCCCAAGGTTTAGGCTACGTCCACACTGATTGTATTTTGAGGGAGAGAGAGCTCTGAGAGTGAGAGCTTTGAGAGGGGGTGAGAGGGCCTAGGAATTGGCCTCCCCTAATTGTGAGGGTGAGGGGTCCTTTTATAGAATAAGGACTCTTCACTTATTACATATTTGCCCATTCCTTTATCACATAATTACATTTAAGTCCCTCGAGTATTTGTACGAGATCTAAATATGAGGCCCTAAATATGGTATAAACATACTCTAATATAAAATGACTATTCAGTCTCCATAAATTAAAAAAAATATTAATTTCTGAATATACCCCAAACTATTTTCATTGTGTATATGTGTAACATCCCACATCGCCAAGGGGAATGATCCTTAAATGTATATTCTCATCCCTACCTAGCACAAGGCCTTTTGGGAGCTCACTGGCTTTGGGTTTCGTAGGAACTCCGAAGTTAAGCGAGAAGGAGGCCGGAGCACTCCCAAGATGGGTGACCCACTAGGAAGTTGCTCGTGAGTTCCTAGAAACAAAACCATGGTGGAACAGGCTCGGGATGTGGTGGACCCGGGTCAGGATGTGACAAATGGTATCAGAGCTTAGGTATTAGGTCCTTGTACCTTTACCTTAGTGTTGGAACGATTTTTGGGTAACGTCATTTGTAACTCTTACGAGACGCTACTTAAGCGTTGGATCTTGTTGGTTTGAAATCTTGTACTGCTTATGTGATCTTGCTCTTGATTGGTATCGATGTGTTGAACTCATGTATTGTGCTAATTTATTCTGAAGCAGAGTTTCAGTTGATGAATGTTGATAGTACGTTGAATAAGTGGTTTGGTTAAATTTTTTTTTAATCCTAGAAATTGTGGTGGGAAATTCACATGCATGTATATTACTTCAAATAGTAGTTAGAATGCCTTTCATTTAAATCATGGTTATGGATGATTGTGAAATGGTTGTGTTCGTTTGATTGAATGGGAGAAGAAAATTTTTAAAATATCATATATCATGTTATAGCTTCAAATATGAGTATTTGATCAAAGTCTCGAATTAGTCTTGAATTGGGTTGATATTATGTTATGCGATATGAAAATTTTGAACGTTAAGTTGATTGTGCAATTGTGATAAGTAGATAGAAAAGTCCTATTATACCTGTGCAATTAAGAAGTGTTGAATTGGGCGGTCAAGGCCCGTGGATGTTAATTGGAGCGAAAAGGCTCGTGAAATGTGAGAAATGGATGAGTGGGCACAAAGATCGCATGTTTCCGGGGAGAAACTCCACAAGTGAGATGTGGGAATGAATTATTGAAGTGATAATTATGGTTGGAATTTTTGTACTTATGAAAGTCACGATGATTTTACGAACGAGAATGAAATCGCAACCCGAGGTTATGATTGGTTTAATTTATAATGGTGAGTAATTGTGACTTGGAATTCCAATGAATTTGGTTGGAATTTCTGATATTTGATTTACCCAGTTCAGACGGTTTGGCTTGAAATTCAAATATTTATTTAACCAATGAGGATTGAGGCTTGATGTTTGATAATTATTTTGTCAATGTGTATGGCTAGAATTCTTGATATTTATTCTACTAATAAATGTTACTGAGAATCTAAGTATATGGGTGAGAATTATGATGATTTTCGTTGATGTATTTATTTTGAGTTAAATAAACTCATAGGCTGAGGTTATGATTTCATTCACTATAAATGGAATGTTGGGGAAAGTTTGTAATTACGAATTGGTTGGTTTGGTTGCCATAATCATGAGTATATCAAAGAATTCTCGTTAGTAGTGGCGTTCTCGATGCTTGTATAAAGGTTGGTGTTGAGATCGTTTTGAGATGATGATAATTGTATTTACAAGCAATGGTTTGATATTGTCGAGTTTGATGTTAGCTAAATTCGAGTATAATTAAAGAGTGAATGCCAATTGTGAATTGTTATCTATTTGATGTGGCATTAGTGGATATGGATTGGTACTGAAATTTCGAGGACGAAATTTTATAAGGGGGAAGAATGTGAAATCCCGTTCTTGGATTTCACTGTTATAATCTACGAAATTATATTAATCACATGGAATGCGAACTCTTCCAAATCCAATTCTCCATCAGAAATCTTAAGCAAAAGCAAAACTCAGTCAAAAATCCTCTCCCCAGTTGAGAAGACTAAACTCTAGTGAGATGAAAATCACCATGAACAACTCTTCGGATTCGAAAGATCCAAATGTGAGCAGATTTAGCAGCTTCAAGAAGCTTCCTTTTGAATCAACCCCAATTATGCCGGCCAATGTTCCAGCGTGCTAGACACTCCCATCACAATCCCCTGCATAGCTTGGAGCAAGGGTAACAATTAAAAGAACAAATTTCTGCGCAAATGTAAGTTCTACAAAATTAAGTTTGAGGTGAAGAATATTGTTGCGGTGGACTGGGGAGAGTCCAAGCGCTTCCTGGAGGCAATCACAGACAAGAGCCTTCACTCCAAGTGAAAAGTTGAAAACCCATATAACTTTTGCCAAAGTAACTCAGAGAGAGCATATCTTCAAATGATCTCTTCACCCAGACAATATGCTATAATCAATGGGACAAGTACCTAGCTTAAACCTTGTTCCTTTCCAACCTCTTGCCTTTTTCCACCAAAAGGAGAAGAAAATCTCTTCACCCTGTCGTTGTTAGCCCCTTCTTTGATAACTCAAGCTTTTGGAGTTAGTAGTTGTCTAACATGTTATCATCGTATTCAGAGTGTAGGCAGATAGGGCTACACCTATATGTTTGTCTCTATACCCCTATTGGTCTACCTCTCCATGCCGAAACTTTTAAGCTTTGAGGGGTAGTGATTGTCTACATCGTTACACCTTCTGGCTTATAGACTATATTCGGGCAAAAATTTCTCTGGAGAAGGCTCCTCGGACCTCATCACAGCTCCCCAAGGGATTGGCACTTTGGATATACAATTGGGCTCTTACTTGTTGATGTGCTACAAGAAGAGACAAAGTTAGTTTTGAAAGATGCCTTTGTGGAGCCTTAGGTGTAGGCCTTGAGGCTCGCAATCAAAACTAAGTGCTAGGCGTGCCACTGCTATCTCAGTATAGCAGATGTAGAACAAGTATGTTTTAAGTCGATTACTTGCGCCCCAAGTTACTTCAAACTTCTTGTTATCAAAGAATTGTCGTGGATGGGTTAAGTCCACATTAAGTTCTTTTTCTTGCCTTGTAAACAAGGACTTTTTAGTTCATGGTCTTTTATGTTCGAATGAAGGGAGTCCATAGCCCCTTAAGTCATTTGTTTGGTCCTAGATTGCCTTTAATGAAACATGTCCATTAAACTAACTGGATCCAGATGCAAATGAGACTCTTTAAAATAGAAAAACAAGTGAAATGACTTGAATACATGTTGGAGAATGCATTAAGCAATAGATCTACTAATTTAGAAAATAAACAAAGAGCTTCGGGCAAGATTTCACCTTGTCTGGCAAGGTTAAACTTCTTACAGTCACTTCTCTTTGTATTTACAGAGTTTATATGCTAAAAAGAAATGGATGGTAAATAAGTTTACACAAGGAAATTGATACTACACCACTGAGGGAGATAGCAAAGCTTTTATACTAGACAAGAGATAGCTTTTTAAGAGAATTATCGCTAAAAATGACTGAATCTGGCTTGATTTCAGCTTTTAGATGCAAATTTGGCTTGAGAGCAGAGTTTGTATGTTTGTTTGTTTGATTGGTTGAGTGTCCTTGTCCCTATTGTCTCTTCTTCCTTTTGTAGGCAGTGTAGCCCGACTGCTGTAGCTTTTGTTCTTGCCCGAAAGTACTTGGAGGGTAATGAGTCATTAGCTTTTTACTAGAAATGCCATTGAAAAGTGTTTTTTGGCTGGTAGTAAGTTAGTCTTCATCACTTGTCACTTCAATTATAGACACGTGGCCTGTGTCTCTTGGCTGAGAAAGCCTCAATTTGCCTCTGGGTTTGATGTTGGGCTTCGGGCAAGTCCTCTTTTAATTGGCATCTTTGGATTTTTCTTTCATTCAAGCTCAATGTTCAAATATTAACCCAAACAGACTAACCTTGTACCTCACTAATTACCACTGCCTCCCATGCCATTGTTCTAAAGAGTGACTGGCACAAAAGAGAAGCAAACTCATGGCCCCTCCACCAAGACCAATTGGAAATCCATTTGCCCAAGTTGCTCCCTTTCCCTTGTTCGAAGTATTCTCATTAGAAGAATTAATTAAGGAACTAGCATTGCCTCACCCCCATTCTTTCTTTTGAGTTTTGCACACTCTAGCTAGCTTTACTTTAGGGAGTCGTCATTTTTCCTTTTTCCAAATTTTTATATTCAATTCTTGTTCCCTTTTTATTTTCTCTCTTTTAATTAATGTCTTTTTTTAATTGATCGGTAGCTAGAAAAAATAGATAAAGTGCAGGGGGACAACAGTGGCCACTTGAACTTTTCACTTTTATTCATGCTTTGAGTTTGGTGGGCATTGCTTATATATCTAAATCTTGCTTTAGCGAGACAGATTTGTGCTTTTGGTTTGCCCAAATTGTTTCTCTGTCAGAATTTCCAAAGGTTTTTCTTGTTCTTTATGCTTTCTGAATGAAAGTGTCCTTGAATGTCAAGCTTCTTGTGATTAATTCTTACATTGACTGTGATTTTGAAGTTGAATTCGATTGTTTTATTTGTCATTTTGTTTCGATATACAAAACTTGGTGAGGTTCTCAGTCTTAGTACCACAATGAATCTAGTTTGGCTTGTGTCGATACTCCTTATCTGCAGACAAGGCTCCGTAGAAGCGGCCTCAAGACCTGCTGTCGTGAATGTTGGCGCAATGTTTGCAGCAGGCAGCATCAACGGAAGAGTCTTGAAGATTGCCATTGAGGCGGCTAGGAACGATGTCAATTCTGATCCAAGCATTCTTCGTAAAACTAAATTATCCATATCTTTTCATAATTCCAACTACAGCGGATTTCTTGGACTCGTTGGAGGTAAATTTTTTTTGGCTTTGCGTTTTTACTACAGAAATTCTCTGTGCAGTATGCGCATCAGTATTTATACTAATGTTGTCGAAAATGCATTAATCACATGTACTTGAATTTGTACGTAGTTCTTATTTCTTTGTTGATCACAGCGTTAAAGTACATGGAGTCTGATACATTTGCTATAATTGGTCCACAAAATTCTGGGATGGCTCACATACTCTCACATCTTGCCAATGAGCTACGTGTCCCTTTATTGTCAGTCACAGCGCTGGACCCCACCCTAGCAAGTCTGCAGTACCCTTTCTTTGTTCAAACTGCACCGAATGATCAATTCCAGATGGCTGCTATTGCAGACATTGTTAGTTATTTCGGTTGGTCAGAGGTGGTTGCGATTTTCACAGACGATGAAAACAGCCGAAATGGTGTTGCTGCATTAGGTGAGAAACTTGCAGAAAAACGCCACAAGATTTCATACAAGGCAGTACTTCCACCTGACCCGGAACCAACTCGAGAAGATATAAAAAATCTGTTGATAAAGGTTCGAATGGTGGAGTCTCGCGTGATCGTTATACACACATTCTCCACATCTGGTCTCCTGGTTTTCGATGTTGCTAAAGAACTTGGGATGATGGAGAGTGGATATGTTTGGATAGCCGCAACTTGGCTGTCTACTGTTTTAGATTCAACTTCACCTCTTTCTTCGAAAACCGCCAGCTCCATCCAAGGTGCTCTGACTCTTCGTCCGCACACGCCAGATTCTAAGCGAAAAAGGGATTTCATATCAAGGTGGAACGAGTTGAGTAATGGCTCTATCGGGTTGAACCCTTACGGTCTATATGCCTATGATACAGTTTGGATGCTTGCCCGTGCTATAGATTTGCTTTTGGAACAAGGAAGCAGCATTGGCTTTTCCAACATTACTAGTATAGGACCTCTTGGCGGTCTTAAAGGAGGGACTTTGAACCTGGGTGCATTGAGCATTTTTCAGGGTGGGAAGCAGTTGCTGGACAATATTTTGCGGACAAATACAACCGGTCTGACTGGTCGGGTAGCATTTCATCCAGATAGATCGCCATTGAATCCTTCATATGAAATCATTAACACAATCGCAAATGGATATCAAAGAATTGGATACTGGTCCAACTACTCTGGTATATCTCTTGTGGCCCCTGAGAAATTATCCAACCGGTCTAATGCGAACCAACGTTTGGACACTGTTGTATGGCCCGGAGGGACAACAGTTAAGCCTCGGGGGTGGGTTTTTCCAAACAATGGAAAGAAATTGAGAATTGGAGTGCCAAATCGAGTCAGCTTTCAAGGCTTTGTGTCACGAACAAGTAATACTGATGTAGTTGAAGGATACTGCATCGATATATTCATTGCAGCCATAAATTTGCTTCCTTATGCAGTTCCATATAAGTTTGTTCTGTTTGGTGATGGCCTCAAGAACCCTAGCTACAACGAGCTTGTAAACATGGTTGCTTCAGGTGTAAGTAACCTTCAATTATTTCTTCACACTAATTTTCTCTGTTTGCACGCCCCTTGTTTATTCCCGACCTTTGGATTGAATAAATCTATAGATTATAAGGGACATAAATAAAGAGGGGTGTGCGGAAATCATTTTCCCTTGACTTATTTTGGCACAGAAAACAATGGTAAGCACAAAGTTTCCAAATTTGCATCTGATTTAAACCTTTGTTCTGCAGAAGTTTGATGCTGCGGTAGGTGACATTGCAATCGTCACAAACCGGACAAAGATTGTGGATTTCACTCAGCCATATATAGAGTCGGGGCTAGTTGTGGTGGCTCCAGTTAGGGATTCGAATTCAGCTTGGGCATTCTTAAGGCCATTTTCTTCATCAATGTGGGGTGTAACAGCATCCTTCTTCATAATCATTGGATTAGTGATATGGATTCTTGAACATAGAAAAAACGATGAGTTCCGAGGCCCTCCTAGGAAACAGATTGTCACAATTTTATGGTAAATACTTTGTACCTTTAAGATTCCGACAGATTTCACATAAAGATACTGATTTATAGAGACTATGATTCGTGGTGACACAAAAAATTGGACTCATCTGCCTTCATTCTCCTTGTTTTTCAGGTTTAGCTTCTCTACCATGTTTTTTGCTCACAGTAAGTCCAATTTTGGCACATTATAATGTGTTCTTACCAAGAACTTGATAGCGAGTTTAAAAGATCAATCTTTGAACTTTCAGGAGAGAACACCTTGACCACGCTAGGCCGCATGGTGCTGATCATATGGCTTTTTGTAGTTCTAGTGATCAACTCAAGCTACACAGCTAGCCTGACATCAATGCTCACAGTAAAACAACTATCATCCCCCATCACCGGCATCGATACCTTGATAACTAGCACAGAATCTATAGGATTCCAAATCGGATCTTTTGCTCAGAACTATTTGGTTGAGCAGCTCGACATCCCAAAGTCCAGACTAGTTCCTCTTGGCTCGCCAGAAGCTTATGCAACCGCCCTTAAGGATAAAACTGTTGCTGCTGTGGTTGACGAAAGAGCATATATGGAACTCTTCCTCTCAGAAAACTGCAAGTTCTCAATTAGGGGGGCAGAATTCACTAAAAGTGGGTGGGGATTTGTAAGTACCTCAACATAACTACTTTTGGTCTTAAATTGCTCAATCCGCCCGAAAACTAGTACCTTTTGTTTTGAATTTTTCTCTTGCCGAACAGTCCAACATGTTATACGTTATCATACTTCAATCTAGACCACTAAATCAAGTGAAATCTTGTTTGGATGTTTAGCTTATATTTTCATATTGACAACATAACATGTCAGATATCTAAGAACGATCATTTAACTGTTTCGAATCTTACATGTTTTTTTTGTAGGCATTTCCAAGAGACTCTCCTTTCGCAATTGACATGTCAACTGCCATCCTCACTCTATCTGAAAATGGTGATCTCCAGAAAATTTATAACAAATGGCTCTCCAGAAAGATTTGTGCTTCAGAGAGCTCCAGCATCGTATCCGACCAGCTTCAACTACAAAGCTTCTGGGGGCTATTCCTTATCGCCGGCATTGTATCTTTTATTGCTCTACTCATTTACTTGTTTACCACGCTACACCAGTACAAACGCCATACCCCCGAAGCTGAAGATCAAGCCGAGCCTTCGAACCAAGAAAACATCAACTCTCGTTCTACCTTAACACGCCTCCTCACGTTCTTGTCCTTCGTCGACAAAAAGGTAGACGAATCGAAGAAAAATAAGTCGAAAAGAAAGCGCAGCGAAAGCGCAGTACCAAATGGTCCAAATGTGATTGAAAAGGAAGATGATCAATCAGTAAGGAATGCTTCCAAGAGAATACAAATCGACAACCCTCAAGAGATGCGTAATGCTGACAATGACATTTGGCTAACTCGTTAATTAAACATGATTAAGTAGTTAATCATATCGTGTTTTTCTGACCAAGAAAGAATCATATCATATTTTGTCTTTTACTCCCTCGTACTAATTTTAAGAAAAATCGATCATCAAACTTGGTAATGTATTGTCATATTTCATTTTTCAATAATACATTGCTATTTCATTTATATACACTTTATTTGATTAATTTGGTCATGAAATGGAACGTTGATATGTTATTGTTAATGTATTGATATTATATTAGATTATTACCAACAAATTATACATACATGATATCAGTACATTTATAACAAGAGAAATGTTAGAGGGCTCTCTCA
Source organism: Malus sylvestris (assembly GCF_916048215.2). Taxonomy (NCBI): domain Eukaryota; kingdom Viridiplantae; phylum Streptophyta; class Magnoliopsida; order Rosales; family Rosaceae; genus Malus; species Malus sylvestris. The sequence goes on from NC_062264.1 coordinate 26,277,010, forward strand.
AAAGTGGAACTTTTATAAATTCTTTGGCATATCATGTTTTTGTTATAATTTTGGCACGAAAATTGACGTTAAACCGTGAAAACTCTCTCATAAGTGAAACTCTCTATAAACTTTTTATCAACTCACAATTTAACTTTAATTTCTGCGTCAACATTATAAAACATTATAAAATAAAATTAAAACATGAGATGCCGGCACCATACCACATCATTAATTAACATAAAAGTTAATGGTCAAGCTAACAAAAGTGAGAAAAAATTAATGTTTGGGAACATAAAGATGAAATGCATTAAAAACTTTTTTTTCTTATAAAAATGCTTAGAAGGCTCTACCAAAGTAGAATTTTTTATGAATTTTTTATCATCTTACAGTTTAAGATCAATTCTAGTACTATAAAATATTGTACTAAAACAAAAGTGGGAGAATCACTTTTTAGAGTGTCCCAAACATTTTTTTTTTCTTCTTATTTTGCCTGAAGCCGATAAGTATGAAATTTTGAAATTTGAGAAACTGGAGGAAAATTAGAAATAAAAAAATGAAGTGTCTTTTCAATTTCTCTTTGCAGAGGTTACGTCACTACCTAGGCCCAGCCCATATAACATTTCTTCCAAAAACCCGAATCCCTACAATTACCCCTACACTCCCTCAGCTGCTCCCTCCGCCCAGCAATGGCGATCTTCTACGAATCTCCGTTCAAGCTCTTCACCGCCATCCCATCACAATCATCGAAGCCCAAACCCCTCCACCTCCGATGCAATTTCTCCCTCCCCTCCCGACCCCCCCTCACCTTTACCGAGCCCGAACCCGTCTTCACCTCCGTCAAGGCCTTCGCCCCCGCCACCGTCGCCAATCTAGGCCCGGGATTCGACTTCTTGGGCTGCGCCGTCGATGGCCTCGGCGATTTCGTCTCCCTCACCATCGACCCCCAGGTCTCGCCGGGCGAGATCTCCATTTCCGAGATCTCCGGCGACCACAACTCCAAAAAGCTCAGCAGAAACCCTCTCTCGAACTGCGCCGGAATCGCCGCCATCGAAGTCATGAAGATGCTCGGAGTCCGATCGGTAGGCCTTTCCCTCACTCTGGAAAAGGGGTTGCCTTTGGGCTCCGGGCTCGGATCCAGTGCGGCCAGCGCGGCGGCGGGTGCTGTTGCGGTCAACGAGATTTTTGGCGGGAAATTGGGGATAGAGGAATTGGTGATCGCGGGGTTGAAATCGGAGGAGAAGGTGTCTGGCTACCACGCCGATAACATAGCTCCGGCGATTATGGGAGGGTTCGTGTTGATTCGGAGCTACGAACCGTTGGATTTGATTCCGTTAGTCTTTCCGGATGGTAAAGAATTGTTTTTTGTGTTGGCAACGCCGGAGTTTGAAGCTCCGACGAAGAAGATGAGGGCGGCGCTGCCGGCGGAGGTCGGGATGGCCCACAACGTCTGGAATTCGAGCCAGGCTGGGGCGCTGGTGGCGGCGGTGCTGCAGGGGGACGTGCCAGGGCTTGGCAGGGCCTTGTCGAGCGATAAGATAGTGGAGCCGCGGCGGGCCCCACTGATCCCCGGCATGGACGCGGTTAAAAAGGCGGCGATCGAGGCCGGAGCATTCGGGTGCACAATAAGCGGGGCGGGGCCCACTGCGGTGTCGGTCACGGATGATCCCGAGAAAGGAAGGGTGATCGGAGAAAGAATGGTGGCGGCATTTCTAAAGGAAGGGAAGTTGAAGGCGGCAGCCAGTGTGAGTAGACTCGACCGGGTTGGTGCCAGGCTTGTCAGCACCATTCCGAGATAGAAGTATCCCTAAACTAAGAGCTAGACGGTTTTAAAATGATTGGATTTGGAGGGAGAGTTTGTTTTGTTGGGTGAGGATTTTAGGTGGTTTTGTGTTGTTCTTTTTATTTCCGTCAAAAATAAACAGAGTGCGGTAATTATTTTTCTTGATAAATGCTCTAAAGTAGTCTAAAGAGTTGGATTTGGATGTTTGAACTAACGGTTGTTAAAGGTACTAACTGGTCTTTAAATGCTCAATGATTTTCTACCTTGTATTGGTCCTTTAAATCCTCTCTTTTGGGAACTTGCTATTCATCATTCTCTCATGGCTCTCCATTGCATGTTTATCACCGGAAAAATTCCCCTTCTTACTCCGTTCTTTTGCATCTTAACCTTTATCATTGTCCTGATCACTCCACTCTTGAGCATCTTAATCGTTGTTGTTGTCATGATCGTCCGCCTGGTGCTGTGGCTTGCTGCATTGTTCGACCGTCACATGGCCAGATCTAGCGCTTCCACGCCTCAGCCTCCCAACCCTTTGCCTGACCAAGGACTCGAGGAAATGATTATCTGTTCGCTTCCTAGCGTCTCGTACAATGCAGAAGCGGATGCAAGACTAGCAGAATGTGCAATCTGCTTGATGGAGTTTGTGGATGGAGATGTCACAAGGGTGTTGCCTCATTGTGGTCACGGATTCCATGTGAGTTGTGTTGATAGGTGGCTGAGGTGCCACTCTTCGTGCCCGTCTTGTCGCGGCAGTGTGGTTGCGGAAGAGGGGTGTTACAAATGAAGTTGGTATCGAGCTCATGGATTCGGAGTTTGGAGCTCTGATAAGAGGGAGAGGAAAATATAGAAAAACAGATCATGTAATTGGCCTGAATCAGTAACAGTTTGATTCAAGCCGCTGCAATTTTCATTCAATTCGAAGCAAATGTAAAATTTCGACATGTAAATTAGTAAAGCAATCACCTTTCCCATGAAGTTATCCCACAATTTTCGTTCCGACGAGATTGTACATTGAACTCTAGTCATTTTTATCAGGTATAACAAATGGGGGATAATTATACAATAATCCTTTCCTTTCCACAAGGATCAACCGTACCAATTCCAAAATAAGTAAAGAAAATGTAGATTCGATGCAAAACTAGGGAGATTAAACAGCTTTCAAAACTTTTAACCCACCATGGATCAAGTTAATTGTTCTTGGCAGCTGCAGCCTGCTTTGCACCAACAGAGAAAAACTCGGTAATCACTTCAAGGGGCATGCCTTTGGTCTCCGGGACTTTCAAGAAAACAAAGATAAACGCTATGACGCACACAACTGCATACATGCCAAAAACACCGGCAAGGCCAACAGATTTGAGCATCACTGGAAGTGAGTAGGTGACAATGATATCACCAATCCAGAATGTGAGGGCGCAGATGGCAATGCAGAGGCCTCGAACTCTGGTGGGAAAGATTTCTGCACATAGTATGTTGGGGATTGGACCAAACCCCATAACAAAGAAACAGAAGTAGAGCACAACGCTGACAGTCGAAACTGATGCATTTACAACACTTCCCATATTCACAAGACTTCCGAAGACTAGGATGGCCAGAGACACTATCAGGACAGGGATTGTGCCGAGCAGCAAACTCCTGAATTAAGAATGGTTCCAAATTGTTAAATTAGACAATACACAAATTTAACATTGAAAACTTAACCGAAACATAAATGATGCTCAACATCTTATTTTGAGGATCACGAAATCGAGCATGCTAATGCAAACGAAAAATTACGAAGCAGTAAGTGTTCAGCTGGCCATTTGAGCAAGATGTCAAGATATAACCAAAAGAATATATTTACCTTCTGCCGGCTAAATCCATGAGCCTCATGGCAATGGCTATGCTAGGAAGCATCAGCAAGGTTGTTACTGCACTGATAAGCAGAGATGCAGAAGCTGAACTAATGCCCAAATTCGAAAGAAGAACCCCAACGCCCGCCTGCTCAAGAATTTGAGGCGTGTAGTAGAGAACCCCGTTTATGCCAGAAAACTGCATGAAAAAGAAAAAACAAAAAAAGTTGGAATCATTATAACACAAAAATTAATGGAGGTTTCTCAGTAATGAATTTTCATTACCTGCTGAAGTATCTGAATTCCCACCCCAACAACCAAAGCATGCTTGACTCCGGGTTCGAAAAGGTCACTCCAACTTGGTCCTTTTGCAGGAGTTGCAGCTGGGTTAACCATTGCCGGTCCAACTGGATGCTGATTCATAAGCTCACGTGAATAAAGAGCCGGTTCACTCACCAAAGCAGCAGCCTGGAAGAACTGACCATCGTTCGGTACATCACCACCGGGAATCGAAACAATAGATCCACGACGAGATGCAGCATCACCCTCCTGGTGTAAATAAATTCTTTTAAACCCTCCTTCCTTGTGTCCATCTTGGCCTTCTCTCTCACACCATTTCCACGCCAGCTGCCAACCGCCACCAATCCCGGTGCTACTAGCTCCCTCTCCACCAATGAGACTGCTGTTTCTTATGCTAGCAAGGCTTCCATGTGGAGGTGGGCCAATGTCTTTTTCAAGGCTTGTTGCCTGACGCGAGATCAATGGACTCTGCAAATTGTCATCAGAAACACCACCAGCTGCATCAGATGCATAACCCTCTCCTTCTCTGGCAAGGCTTTCCTCGTCCCACTCTTCGTGTCTAGGCTGATTCCCTCCCACACTGAACATGCTGCCAAAGTGCGGAAAAAGCATACTTCCCTTACTTCCTGTATCGGGGAGCTTCTCATGTACACTGCCAAAGAGAGAGACGAGAGGATCAACAATACCGCTTTGATTTACCATGCTTGCATGTCGAGACACAAGTCCAAGAGTGCTTTGCCCAGTTACAGGTCTGGCAACCCAGGATTGTCCTTGTTCAGGCCCATATAATCTGATTTTATCCTTTTCAGCGGATAAATCGTGGTCATCAGCGAGGTCATCCTCTGGGCCAATTATGTACTCCTCAAAAGATGTTTCACCCCCAACTCCAAGACCCTCAACAAGTAAAGCCATTTCACCTGTTGGTCAAATAAGGATCAAACACCACTCAAACAATGCAGGATTGCAAATCAAATAGTTAGTTTAGGGAAGCAAATATCACATACTTTCCTACTAACAAAGATTATGTAATGTGAAATAAGAACAGGAGAACAAAGCAACTTTATGCTTGCTCGAAAAAGGTTTCGTAATGTTACGGCTAAAAAGAATGCACAAAGGACTTTAACTCGAAGGACATAGAATGAAAATGCAGTCTTTTAAACATGACGACTCCAATTAAAACTGACCTTTGAAATAAACCACTGGTTCTCTGATTTAATTTTTGAAAGTTTTACTATTTAGGTTGAACTAAAAATGACTTTACTAATAGTGACTAAATATTCAAAGATATCAGAATAAAGTCACTAACCAGAGACATCTTCTATTCCACGCAGCCTCTGTAGAACTTGTTTGGCCTCAAGCATCCGTCCCTTACTCACAAGCCATCGTGGAGACTCCGGCAAGAAGAACACGGTCAATACAAAATAAACAAGAGAAGGAATAGAGAGAACACCAAGCATCAACCTCCAACTTGGCGACTCAGTCAACGACATCCCAAAAACCATGCAATATGACAAGAACATCCCACCGGAGCCAGTAAACTGCGGAAGGGTATTCAACGATCCCCTTATCTCAGGCGGGGCTGTCTCAGATATATAAAGTGGTACCAAGGTAACCGCCAAACCAATCCCAAAACCATCTAAAAGCCGCGCCAAGAGAAGGATATAAACATTGGGAGACCACAGCATTACAATACCACTAAGAAAGTAAAAGACAGAAGAGATTATAAGCATAGGGCGGCGGCCTAGCCAGTCTGCTACGGCTCCAGAACAAAATGTAACCACAGTTGCGCCTATGAGCGACATGGCCACAATCAGCCCTTCCACGGCAGGTTCACTTTCCAAGTTGAATTCCCTTTTTATGTACAAAACAGAAGCTGCAAGAAAAACCGAAAAGTTCACTCATAAACAAAATCAAGCACCAAAATTGCATAAGCTTAACTTATAATCAAAACTCCTCACAGAAAAATCGAATCATAGACCGCAAATGAAGTAAACTTCAGGCCAGACCGATCAACAAAACTTGATTATAAACCAAGACAAAGCTAAAGAACCAATCTTTGAAGCATCTAAGTAGACAATTTTCCTCAATCTTAAAGGCATCGAACTTTCGAATGTTGAAAAAAGACAGACATAAAGCTATTGATACTAAATAGTTAGAGATTTACCTGCGATAGTCGCGTTGTCCCATCCTTGCAACAAGTTACCAATTGCAGCAGCAACAGCAACAAGAACAGCTCCACTCATTTTTCCACTCAAAAATCTAAACCAATTGGAACCCTCTTCACAAAATCTCACCACAAAATCTCACCAAAATCCAACCAATTGAATAAAAAAAAACAAAAACCCAGATCAAATATCAACGAATCGAACCAGTTCTCGACCACCCAGTTCAGCAATCCTAGCAACAAAGTGATCCCATTGCATAAAACAACACAAAGGAAAAACATGGGCAAACCCACAAGACAAGATCAGAAGGAGGAGGTTTTTACCAGATTGATGGTGTGTCTGTTCTGTTGTGTTTGTCTCCGAATGCAACGACGCCGTCAAAAGTTCGAGACTTTGAGTCTTGGTAGATGATATTGTCACTCTTTTTCTATATTTTCCACGAAAACGAAACGCAGATTATTTAAAAATATATAAAACAAAATCCTATTCGTGTAGAGAAGAGGTGCTAAAGGAGAAGCCGACAAGGAGAAAACAGACGTAAGCAGTTTCGGAAACCAAGGTGGTAATGGAGAAGAAGACAGGGAGAAAACAGAGTTAAGCAGTTTTAGGAACAGAGCGGTGGCTGTTGGACACCTGGCCCATTCCTGCTCTCCTGGCCCTCCACGTCACTTCCCTTCCTGCTCAGCCTTCTGTTACATGCTCCATCATCCTCTGAACCCAACTTTTATCTCGAGTGTTCAGATTATCAATCTGTTTTCTTTGAGCAATAAAGCAGAAGAGTATCTGAGAGAACTGATGGGGTTTTTGGGAGGAGAGAGAACTAGCCAAGCGAACCAAGGCCGTATATAGGTTAAACAAACCAAAGAAATAAAAAGAAAAAAACTTAAAAGAATTTGCTAAAAAAAAAGAATTTGGTAAAAAATTAAAAGAATTTCTTAACAAATGGCCTGCAAGCTCAGCACACAGCACACAGCACACAGCACAACAGCACCAACCCAGCTCAGCCCTTGAATATTCCCACCACCAATTAATGAAATTATTAGCTAGTGGACAAGAAGAATAGACAAATAAATCAAATCAGAAAGCATGTTAGAAGATGTTCAATAATTTAATTGGGATTTGTTTGTGTATATTGCAGAGTCCTTGTTTGTGTTGGAGATGTATTAAGTTTAATTAATCTTGTATTAGGAAAAGAAGAAGCATTAAACTAAAAACAATGATTGAGAGGTGAAGTAATCGAATCGGATCGAATCGGATCGGATCGGATTGTATTTCCCTTGTTGTAATGGAACACAAGTAACTAGGGGACGAGGAATCCACAAGTCATTGGAGTTCCAATAGGCAGGGCTCCTTCTGCTTTTGGGATGGCTCAAAGTTGTACTTGCTTCTTTTTTTCTTCCTTTTGAGTCGTCGTACCCAGTGCAGGTTTCCGTTTTACGCAGGGTCTGAGAGAGGTGAATATCAGCTAGCCTTACCCCCATTTATGGAGAGGCTGCTCCCAAGTCTCGAACCCGAGACCTACCGCTCATGGGTGAAGACACTTGCCATCGCACCAAGTGCGACCTCTTTTCTTCCCTTTGAGTGAAAAAAAAAAAATTTATTCTAGATTTTTATCACAAATTCTCTTTTAAAAATTGATCTAACATTTTGGTCCTTTTAGTTCAAAATGGATCATTTTTCATCCTTGAAGTTCTTTACCGCACATTAATTTGGTCTTTTCGTTGGAATTTTGTTATGAAATTTGTTAGTTTGATTATGTTGCATACAGATAAGACCCACTGCTTCAATAATATCATTAGATATGAAATACACAATAAATAAATAAATTATGAAGTGTTTTAAAGTTTTAAAATCCATTGAAAACATAATATAATAATTGAATTTTGAGTGTTTCAAAATAACCTAACATTTGGGTCTAATAATATAGGAGTGGAGGCAGTTTTTGTCATGCATAAGATTAGCCATTATTAGAGACTATTTTGATTACCAGGGGAAACATCATTAATGTGGAAGTTGAATAAGACTCTTTCTTTTTGTAATTTTCGTTTGGATGTTGTTTCTAACTTTTCAAGTTTGGAAACTAGTTTGGGGTTTCTTTATATAACCATATTCATTTATTTTCTTCATTACAAATAAATGAATAATGGTTTTGCATTTGCCTAATTTTCTACAAGAATAATGTATAAATAATGTTCTAAAAAAAATATGTTTGATAGTTAAAATACATTACGAAGAGGCGAACCCCACAAAACTTGTGTCAAAAGTTGTATAAAAGAAGTAGTGTCACGAATCCGTCTCCTTTATTTATTTATATACGGTTCGATCATTCGCACACTAGAAGCAAAACAAGATCCTTTTTGTTCTAAAGACAATGAGGAAGAGGTTATGGAGCCTGAGGTTTCATACCTTAATGCAATCAGACGCTTTATTCTATTTAGCTCAATGCACTAGACCGGATATATCCTTTATTGTTAATCTTTTGCCAAGATATAGCAACGCGCCAACATGCAGACACTAGATTTGTGGATGCAAATTTCTTCCTCTTTGATCTTGGACAAAATTGCACCTACAAAACAATTAATACATTTGGTTAAGGCCAAAAGCCTCACGTGCCCACGATGAATGTGAGGGGGGGCTTTGGCCGAAGAACCTCCGATGCCAAAGTTAGAATTTAAAGAGAAAAGTGTTTAGAGAGTTTTTGGAGTTTTGCAAGAGTGTGGACCTAGGTTTTTAGAGAAAATGGGGTTCAATATATAGAGTATGGTCGGTCCCCTTTGGAGAAAAGGTGGCCGGCCTTTGGGATGTTTTGTGGGTGTATTTTGTGGTTTAATGTGTGATTTATTTGGCTATTAATCCATTAATTAGCCAATTAACACATTTTTAGAAAGAAAATTTGGGAGGTTATGGAATGAATAAAATAAATAGCTAATTGATTAGCTAAAAGATATATGGAATGAAATAGGTTTTGAATTGTTACCAATTTTGGGCACTTTTGATTTAGTTGAAGGATGATTGCCTGCTGCTCGCGCGTAGGAATCTCGTTGTACCTCAAGGGTATTTTTGTCCTCTTTTGTCCAAAGATCCACGTGTCGCCTTGTGATTATTTTTGGCTCCACATGATTGGTGTTAAAGACATTTTTCGTTTCCTCAAAGGTACTTAAGCTTGTCCTATCCCTATGCATCCTCCAATAGGGATGTCGTTCCCTCGGTTCTTGTGTTGATTCTCACCTTGTTGGTTATGTTGATGCAGGTTCTGTACAAGGCAATTTCTCAAATGGGTTATGTATTTACAGTTAGAGACACCGCAATCTCTTGGAGGTCAACCAAACAGACCTTAGTTGGGACTTCTTCTAACCGTGATGAAATTCTCGCCTACACGAAGCTACGCGTGAATGCTTCTAGCTGAGAGCCTTAATGGAGCATATCCGAAGCATTGGCAGACTTTCTTTTGTCTTTGACCTCCTTACAACGATTTATGAAGACAACTCCGCCTGTATCAACCAGATCAAGAAATGATACATCAAAGAAGACAACACCACGTATACTGCGCCAAAATTCTTATTTTCTCATCAGCAACAAGAGCATTAGAAAATTGAAGTTAAGCAAATCCGTTCCTAGGAAAACCGTGCCGACCCCTTTACGAAATCACTGCCGAAGTCTACTTTCTAGAAACTTGTACAATAAATTAATATGCGTAATTATCTCATTTGAATTGCTTGTAGTTCTCATTGAAAGTTTTGTCAAACTCATGAACACTGTAAACCTAAAACTAAAAACCCAAAGCATTGGAACCAGCACACTCCGTGAACCAAAATTTTTATTTTCGAAAACATACCCCTGACGGCTGACGGAAGACCATTTCCGTTTAGCCACTTCTCTCTTAATTAAAGTTGAATTTAATTACTAATGTGCCACTGCACATTCAGCCCAAAACCCTTTTTAAAAATAAAATAAAATTAGTACATCAATAGTTTTACACTAAGAAGAGGAGGAATTCGGTAAAGCCACACAATAGGCAGCCTAATTTGGTATTGAAATCGCTATTCATGAGATTCGAACTAAGACTTCGCACTTCCAAGTGAATAGGAATACGATCAAACCGTAATACTGCATGGCAGCCCAAAGCCCAATTTTTTTTATAAAAAAAAAAATATATATATATATATATATATATATATATATATATATTACACACAACAGAAGCAAAGGGCACAACCAAACAATGAATAAGGATCCTCTCCAGATCCATTTTGTGAGGATCTCGGAGATCCTCCAATCGTATACGTTCACCGTACATCGTGTGATCATAAATTATTGTAAATTTTTTTATTTAAAATTGAATATAAACGGTACCTGACAAAAACTGACCGCATGATGTACGATAAACGGACACGTTTGAAGGATTCATGAAATCTTCACAAAGAAAATCCAAAGAGTATCCTCATTCCCAGACAATTAATTCTCACACTCAATTCCTTCTTTCCTAAATAAAAAAACAAAAAAACTGTTTCGATTTTAATCTTCATACCAATCAAACCATTTTCAAACCGAAGGAAAAGAAGAATCGAAAATTTGCCCATTGAATGAAGGCATATGAATCTTACACTTTTTACTTCTTTTTTTTTTTTTTTGTTTTTTGAAAAAAATGATTTAAGATTAAATTTTTATAAGGGAACTTTAACGAAAAGCACCTGGTACTGTTCACTTTAACGAAAAACCACATTTTTACACTAAAAAGTCAATCCTGATACTATTCACTTTACCCTTTATTTTGTCTTTATCATTAAAACTCAAAGTTTTCAAGCCCTTTTCATTAGTTTTCCTTTTTTATAATGCTAATAATAATTTGCTTTAAAAATTGCAAAGAATATTTACTAAATTTTTTAACTATGTTTACAAAATGAGACACATGTGACCAAATCTGGCTTTTAAGAGGTGTGGTCGGTTCTATTGCACAGGCCCCAAAATAGCTTTTTTATTGAATATAATAATATATACAAATATTAATCAAATCAATATATATATATATATATATATATATATGATGGGCCCAAAAGCCATAAGATACCTGCCTAAAATCTGTACAAAATTATATAAAATTATAATTAACAAAGTTATGTTGGCAAAGCTAATCAATTAAAAGGGGAGAACCCCACCGAGGCAAACAATTCAAAACTCAGAGTTCACTTTTCTTCTCTCACGTCAAAGTCTCATCGCTGCTTCCCACTTGTCTTCTTTCACACCAGAGTCCCAAACGTTAGAATCTCGGGCGACGTCACCAGTGTCCTAGTCTACTTTACTTTTCTCTTTGTCCCATTGTTCTTTTTTCCACAAATTATTAAACCCTAATTTATAAGTTCATGAAATTGAAAAGAAACTTCCGAATTATGAAGACAATTCAACTAATCAGAGTGATGTAGATTTCGATTAAAGTAAGATATTTACTAATTTAAGTATATTGACTTGGAATATGAAGATTTGGGTATTTCTCATCTATAATGATTTTTTTTTCTTTTGTATTTTTCAGGGCAAAATCAAGATGAGAGCAGTCACAAAAAATCACTAGACGCACTCGTATTGCAGACTATCCAGTTTCATTGTTCATACTTATTATAATTTTATTGTGATCTTGTTTGAGATATAAAAGATGGCACCTACTAGAAAATATTCATCTGGCTACTTGAAGTGTCAAAGAAAAAGAAAAGTTGAACAATTGACTCGGTCTCAAAAAGGAGCTATTGATAGGTTCTTTTTGAAAGAAAAAAACCACAAAGTTCAGTGGATGATTTAATTACGAAACAACAAGATGACAATGAGAAATTAGCTGATGATTTGGGCAATGATGAAATTGATGACGACCTTGATGAGAATGATAATCATGAGGATGATCATATTGTTACTGATCAACCAAGTGAGTCCATTCCCTCAAACATTTATGATCCTCAAATTTGGGATAGTCTTGATCCCAAATGGATTGATTTGTTGGCACATAAAGGTCCTGCAAGAGATCTATCAATTGAGAAAGGTCTTAAAAATCAGTTTAACAGGCGTTTTAATGCAGCCAGTGTTCTAAAATGCGATCTGGGCGGCCGCCTAGGCGTTGGGCGTCGGGCCGCCGCCGCGATTATTTCAAAAACGTTTAGGAAATCGGCATGGGTATTAGGCAGTGCCTAGGCGGCCTAGACGCCTGGCTAAGCAGCCTCCTCGGCGGTTCTGTTAAAATTTTCGGTCTCACTACACCACGATGGTGACGAAAGAGAAATCAAGAGAGCGTGAGGGAAGAGTAAACGTGAGAGAGATATGTAGAAGGAATCAAAATAACACTGCATTTGCAAGAAAAAAAAACGAGAACTTTGACCTGGAAGCCCAGATTTCTTCGCCGGAGAAGATTTCTTCGTTGTGCTTGAGGAAATTGACTGGACTCATGATTAGGTTTTAGAAAATTATACAGAGCAAGAAGATGGAAATTAGGCGGAGAGATGGGGAATCAGGTGGAGCAATCGAAGAAGAATGAAGGGAGAGGAAACGAGAAACTTAATTAGGCGAAGAAGATAGGGAATCGGGTGAAGCAATTGAAGAAAAAAGGGAGATTTTACGGAGGGAAAATGAAAAAAAAAAAGAAAAAGAAGAAGAGGGAACTAAAAGAAGATGAATAGGATGAGGAAACGGAAAGAAAAAAAAATAGAAGATTCTGGTTTTCAAGGCATCAAAATGGACTCCTTGGTTTGGAGTCTCTAACCGTCTTGGTTGATGTGAGGCGCCGCATGGGAACTAAGGTTGGAGGGAAGGGTCACACACACCACACACGTGGAATGGGAAAGGATGCATATGCACCTTTTCAAAATTCTTTTTATTATGAACCACCTAACCCGATTTTTACTTTTAATCTTTAAAACTTAGATATAGTCATTTAAAATATTTTAAATTATATGGTATACATGCTTAATATGTTTTTAAATGCTGAACTTGCTAGATATTTTGTTTGCATTTTATCATTATTTTATTATCTTATTTATTTATTTCATATAAGTATAATTTTGTGTAAGTGTCAATATGCACTTATTTACAAGATATACAAAAAATTTACCTAAATCCGCCTAGACCGCCTAGTGCCTAGCCGCCTAGGCGCTAGGCGCTAGGCCGCCGCCCGACTAGTGCCTAGCTTTTTTTAGAACCTTGAATGCAACCTTTTACACTCGATACTTATCCAATAGAGAGAAACATGATAGAGATTGGCTAGTCTATTCAAAGGATGTTGATAAAGTGTTATGTTTTTGTTGTAAATTGTTCAAGAAAAGGCCTTTTAAAGATCAATTAGCAAATGAGAGCTACAAAGATTGGACATATCTCAATGTGAGGCTTAAAGAGCATGAAAACAATTTTGATCACATCTCAAACATGACCATTTGGATTGATTTGCGTCTTAGATTGTAGAAAAACGAAACAATTGACAAAGTTGTGCAAGACCAGATCAAGAAAGAAAAAGAGTATTGGAGGGAGTTACTACGATTGTTGATTTCCATTGTGAAATATCTGGCTTTTCGTGGAAATAAGGATAAGCTTTATCAAGAAAGTAATGGAAATTTTATGGGCCTAGTTCAAATGATGGCTGAATCTGATCCATTGATAAAGAATCATCTTCAACGCTTCCAAAATAATGAGATTCGTTATAATTATCTTAGTCATACCATCCAGAATGAGTTGATATTGTTGATATCTTGTGAAATCAAAGCTGCAATCATTCAAAAAGTCAAAGAAGCTAAATATTTTACAGTGATACTTGATTGTACTCCTAATTTTAGCCACCAAGAACAGATGAGCTTGATCATAAGATGTGTGGATGTGAACAGTACTCCAGTAAAAGTAGAATAATATTTTTTGCAATATTTGATTGTGAATAACACATTAGGAGAAGGACTGTTTGAAGAGTTGAAGAATGTATTAAAAGTTCTTGCTCTTTATATTGATGAGCTCTTTGATGTTGATGGGGATGCATTATTAGTAGAGTTGAAGGTTTTATGAGAGTGTTTGCCAAAAGAAATAAAGCCATCCATTCACATATTGAACTACTTGAAGAGGATGCGTTGTTTCCCGATTGCAAGCATTGCATACATAATTTTGTTGACTGTACCTATTACCGTTGCATCTGCAAAAATGAGTTTCTCAAAGTTAAAGTTATTAAAATCAATTTGCGGTCAACCATGTTGCAGGAAAGGTTAAATGCACTTGCTTTGATATCGATTGAAAGTTATTTTTTAGACAAAATTGATTATGAAGGTTTAATTGATGATTTTGCAGTAAAGAATACACGAAGAGCCATCCTTAAGTGAAACTTCAGTGCTAGACTTTTTTAAGTTTTGTTTATTTGGTTTCTTTAGATTGAGCTTATTGTTAGTTATTAGTACGATGATTACTTTGTAGCTTTTTTTACATTTAATAATATTTAGAAATAGATGGTTAGTGAGTTTTAAAGTTTATTTCGATATTTTTTTTTTAGCATCAATACATTGTTCAATTTCTTTTTCAGATGTCTTATAAGAAAGCCTCTTTTTATGAATTCCGCACAGGACCTCCGAAATCTCAAAGATGACCTTGCGTCAGACAAATAGGTATACGATAAGTATACACAGAAATTAACATGAGTGAGCAACCATGCACCCTAGGATACGTGAAGGAGGATATCACATAGTAACCCAATTTTGTAGTGATATTGTAGTTTGGGCATGTGACTGAACTTGATTCTGTTCTTGTCTATTCAAATCTGTCGTATTTAGGGTTATGAGTTATGACTGTAACATTAAACATACTAGAAGAGGACAGAAACTTCTTGACAAAGAGATTTATTGTTGGACAAGCTATGTGGATCTAAGACTAAAGACAATCATGCAGGCCTCGCATACAACTTGGACCTTCCTTTGTAAATTAGAAGATATAATGTTCAAGCCCAAATAATATAGTGCTTGAGAAAGTTTTCAAATTTTATTTTATGGTCCGATAACCCTAGAATGGATACGAACAGAAAGTTCTAGCATACTACAATGACATGTTTGCGGGAAAAGGATCATTTTTTTGAGGATACTAAGGATCCTATGATTGGGATCATCCATCGTACATCGTGTGATTAAAAATCATTTTAAAATTTAAAATTTAAAATTAAATATAAATAGTACCTAAAGAAAACTGATTGCACAATAAGCGAGCGATCACGGGATCCTTAGGATCCCTAAGAAAAGGATCCGTCCATGTTTGAGTACATGAAATGAAATGACTCAAAAATGTGCACTTGATTACTTGATGATTAAAAATTTGATTTTTATCACAAATGGTTCCTGAAATTGACTCATCCCATCAATATAGTCCATAAAATTAAAAATGTAGTTTCTGAAAATAGGTGTTGCAAATCAATGTGCTCCTTCCATCACAATTCCGTTAAAAATTATGTTATATGCTGATGTGATATATTACTGGTCCCACAAGTCTAAGTAAATATTACCATGTGGATTAAAAATATTTAAATAATAAAAAATAATTTTTTTTTTGAATAATTAAAAACTTAAAAAAAATTGATTTGGGAATTCTACGGAGCTCGACTGCCTCGACAACAATGGCAGCAAAATTAGGTTCCTTTAATTACAATTTCCAGGAGAAGAGAAAGCGGTTGCTCTTCGTCTAGAAGGCTGCTCCTACTCCGAGCTGGGTGGCTTCCTCCACATCGAGGAGCAAGACCCGTCGTCTGTCATCTCTATCTCAACTTAGTTCTCTCATACCCCCCTATGAGGAATCAAATCCTTTTGGAACTCTATTTCTACCCTTTTCTTTCTTCTTTGGCACCCTGTTCAAATCATCAATTCCATCAGTTCCTGGTTCATTGGTAACTATTCAATCTTCGTTCACATCAATCGCAGAAGAAATTCCAGAATCATGAATTCCAGCTCAGCTTCATCCCCGCTGCTCAAGACAACAGAGGATGAAGAGTTTGTAAGTTTAGCAAAGAGAATGTTAGAAAAGGGTAAGGGCTGGTTTGGTATTGCTGTGCTTTGAAAAAAAACTGTGAGAATAAGCGGCTGTGCTATGAGAATAAGCGGCTGTGAAATAAAGCCAGTAGAGTGTTTGGTAAACTTTTTTGTGAAAGTGCTTTTGGAAAAAAAATCAGGATGATAGTGTGTCTTTTCATTAAAGGAGCATTGTAGCTCCGTGTACTTTGAAAAAACTGGCTTTTTTTCAAAGCAGCAAATAGCAGCTTCAGCTTTTCCTTTGATTTTCAGCTTATTCTCACAGCAGCTTCCAAAATAAGCCATTTTTTTTCAGTTTACAAAACACAAAAATGACCCTCAGCTTTTTTTCACAATGGCTTTTTTTAAAATCACCTCAATCCCAAACGGGGCCTAAGTATCATGAATAACCTTTCAATGGAATTGGAATCGGGCCGCTGGCTCTTTTTCCCGTCTGGAAGGGGTGGTTAGGGAGTCAGGTGATTAAAAAAAAAGCACCATGAATAAAAGCTGTGAGGGTTTTAGGCGTTTGGTAAACTGAAAAAAAAAAAGCTTATTTTGGAAGCTGATGTGAGAATAAGCTGAAATCAAAGGAAAAAGCTGAAGCTGCTATTTGCAGCTTTGGAAAACTGGCTTTTTTTCAAAGCACACGGAGCTACAGTGCTCCTTTAATGAAAAGACCTACTATCAGACTGTTTTTTTTTTTTTCCAAAAGCACTTTTACAAAAAAATTTACCAAACACTCTGCTGATTTATTTCACAGCCGCTTATTCTCACAGCAGTTTTTTTCAAAACACAGCAATACCAAACCAGCCCGAAGTGCAAGAGTTCCAAGACCATCACCTTTTTTTTAATTTTTTTTTTAGTTTTTAATTAATTTTTATTTTTTTAACCCACGTGGCAATATTTAATTAGATTTGTGGAACCTAATTATGTGCCACATCGGTACATAATAGAACTATTAACATAATTGTGACAGAATGACCACATTGATTTACAACGTCTATTTTCAGGAACTATATTGATTGATTTTCAATTTCATGGACTATCTAAATAGAATGAGTCAATTTCATGAATTATTTATGCCTCTCTCTCTCATATAGACATTTCAGCTTCTTTATGGCCATAAGTTTGGCTTCCACACCAACAATGAGTTTCGAACCCAAAATCTCAAGTTTTTAGTTTTAAGAAGGTGTAATCCCTCTTTTACCAATGGACTATCAACCCATGATTATAAATATGCTGAATTAGATAGTAACATGTAATCCCGCCATTTTGGTCATGTGACCAACATATGAGAAGGAGATGGAATAATCATGTGTAAAGAAATGTTCCTTTTGGATCATATAAGGAATTTGAACTCAAAAACATATTTTTTGATGTTAAGATATTAACATTGAAACAGATGTTTTGAGTTCAAGTTTGTAATTTGAATATAGTCTCAACATTCAGTTCTTTTTGTGACTTGTTTTTTTGTAGCCTCGTTATTGAGCAAAGAAAACCTTAGCTACGAAACAACTTTCACAAAAGTAAGAGTCTCTAGTATTCTAATTATATTAGACTACACAAAAACCCACTCGATATTGAAGTTTTTCTAGTTATGCAGTTGTGTCGAAATTTCTATCAATTATACATAAATTTAGGAAACTTTAACGAAAAGCTCACAATACTGTTCATTTTAACGAAAACCCACATTTTTATACTAAAAAGTCAATTATGGTACTATTTACTTTACCCTTTATTTTGTCCTTATCGTTAAAACTCAAAGTTTTCAATTTTTTTTCATTAGTTTTCCCTACTTTAAAGAAAAGTTTCTGGTACTGCTACTTTAATGAAAAACCATATTTTTATACTAAAAAGTCAATCATGGTACTATTTATTTTACCTTTTATTTTATCTTCATACTAAAAAGTCAATCATAGTACACTGACTAGACTCAAAATTGAATACAATCACGATCGGCTTGTTGCCCACGCCATAAAGAACAATAATTTAGTGTGGTTGAGACCGCTTAATTAAAGCAAAGCCATATATTTGGAACTGTAAGCGTGGCCGTATTGCAAGCAAGAGAAGTCGTCCATGGCATCGAACTTTTTGCTCACATCCCCGCTGCCACGTAATCCAAGAACCTCCTTTTTCGCTTTCTTCTTTCCTTAACGTTCTGAAATTCAGATTTTTCAGTATAACCGTTACACAGATGATATATCATATGTCGCTATATAAATAATAAGATATATATGTTAAAAATTAATAATTTCAGAAATAAAATTTCTTACACTTACATGAAAAGTACCACCGTGTTGACGTTACAGCTACAAATTTCTCCTAAAATCCGCTCTCTCTTCATTTTGCCCTCTCTCTGTTGGCACCGCCGCTATTCGATATTTGGCGGGGCTCTGGCCACCGACCCGAGAATCTGTCAAATGGGTTTTTTCTCCTCTTGGGGTTGGAACTTAGAGGAATGTGAGATTTGGAAGTGAGGGAGTGTCGAGCTTGTCGAGATCATGAGAGGAGTTGAAGGAAGATTTTGTGAGGAATTTTCACCTGCGTATTATGGGCTGTGTACTGTTGGAGGAATGCTCAGTGCTGGCGCTACCCATCTCGCAATCACGCCACTTGATGTCCTGAAAGTTAATATGCAGGTTAGTATTCGTTGATTTTTTCTGGGTTTTTGTTGTTATCAATTTTTTTCGCTTGCTTTCCAATTTTCTTGGATGTTTTGTGTGTTAAAGTTGAGAACTTTGCCTTATGGTGACAAATGTTTGGTGGCGTTTTGTTGCTTTGTTTTGTCTGGCATTGCTTGCTGTTTTTGTTCTCGAATTAAAGAATTTTAATATTCAGCTTTGTGTGACAATTTTTCGGGCTTTGTGTTCATGGGGTTCTTTTGGAGGTCCTTATTGCTGTTGTCCTGTTCATCACTGTGATCATTCAAGGTTTGTTTTTTTTTTATTGTGTTGGATGTTTGAATAAAAGATTCATGCTTAGTATACTTTGCAAGAGTTAGAAGTTTCTGAAAAGGGAATAGGGGTTACGCGTTTGGGATGCATCTCCTCGACCAAAACATCGTGAATGGATCTTCATGGTGCTGATGGGTTGTCACGACTTATTTAATACTTTAAATGGCATGGGTCTCAGGTTAGTGTAACCAACTACATTGCATCAAGCATGTAATTCGTGCTTTAGTTCATATCTTCGAGTGACGTACCAAATGTGAATCTCTGTTCGTTCCAGTGATGAAATTTCATGCGGTGGCATTGATTTTCATAGGTCCATTTAAATTTTCATTTCCGTTACTGGTGGATGCAAATTCATGTTTCAAGGGATTGATCTCCCTTAGTTTTGTCTCTTCTGAAATTCGTTACTCTTTTGATAGTCGAGAACATAATTAGTCTCTAAAATGCTCTAATAATTTAACTTGTCCAATTCAGGTAAATCCAATTAAATATAACAGGATGGGTACAGGGTTTTCTACTCTTTGGAAAGAACAAGGCCCTTCTTCTCTTTGGAGAGGTTGGTCTGGAAAGCTTTTCGGATATGGTGTTCAGGGTGGCTGCAGATTTGGTCTCTATGAATACTTTAAGAAGCTTTACTCAGATGCATTGATAGATCATAACAAGAGTACCATATTCTTCCTCAGCAGTGCATCTGCTCAAGTATTTGCTGATGTGGCTCTCTGTCCTTTTGAAGCCGTCAAAGTCCGAGTTCAAACACAGCCCTACTTTGCAAAGGGCTTGGTTGATGGGTTTCCAAAGTTATACTCAGCTGAAGGGATAACTGGGTAAGTTAGCCCAAAAACTTGATGCCTTTTCTCCTCTTAGTCTCTCAGTTATCCTTATCAGCTTATCTACACTGCAGCTTTTACAGAGGACTTTTACCACTATGGGGTCGAAATCTTCCATGTAAAATCTCTATCTCTGCATCGCAAAAATCCTTCATTTGCTTGTTTAGTGGGATCCCTTCAAATTTCACTACTGACATATGATTGTTATTAAAAGGCTACTTGATATTATCTCATTCCTGCTTTTCTAGTAATCACTTTGGGTGAGAGTTATTATTGAACTTGTTAAAAAAAAAAAAAAAAAAAAAAAACCTGAATTATTATGAACGGGAAAACATTAGGTTTTTGGTACTTTACCTTTGAGACTTTATGTCATGCCTGAATCAAGCAATCAGCCAGTTGCTGGTTTTAGCATGACAAAGTTACTATATTTTCCTAGTTCTTGTGGTCAAGCATTCAGTACAGAGTAGAGACTTGTATTGTCAATTTGAAGTAAATCTTTATTAACTGTGCTGATGTGGATATGTTCTTCAGTTTCGATGATAATGTTCACGACGTTTGAGCACTCAGTTGATCTTATTTATCGCAAGTTTATGCAAAGGAGAAAAGAGGAATGCTCAAGAGCCCAACAGCTTGGTGTTACATGTTTAGCGGCCTATGCTGCAGGAGCTGTTGGTACCGTCATCTCCAACCCTGCTGACAACATTGTTTCCTCACTTTACAATAAAAAGGCTGCCAATGTGATGCAGGTAGCCCTTCGAGTTAACCTTTTTGTTATGTTCCTTTTTGCATTTCAAAGTGAAAACATCAATTGCTCTGGCTTTTATCTTATCATCAGGCTGTGAAGAACATTGGATTCATTAATCTGTTTACTCGAAGTCTTCCTGTTCGAATTACACTTGTCGGCCCTGTTGTTACCTTGCAGTGGTTTTTCTATGACAGCATCAAAGTTCTTTGTGGATTGTAAGTGCATTTTACTTGATTCACACACACCAACAGGTTATCTTTCCTCCTTTCATCTAATTACAAGTTTCTCTTTGAACCTTTTAGGCCATCTAGTGGAGGGCTTTCCAGGCGTCTTGAAGAAGCTAACCTATCAGCTGAATAACATAGATTAGATAATGAACAGTTCAGCTGGTTTTTCAGCATTGACACCTCGTCATGCTACGGTTCATCCCCGGTGTTGGTGGCAATTGAGTTAATAGTTTTGTTATATCCGGTTATACATCCATCACATTTCACGGATATGCAACCTAGCTCCGTGATACTTTATAGTTTAAGGTACATAAGATGTAAATAGATTCTGCTGTACGATTTTATGTTAATGTGCAGCAGAAGCAATTATAAAATGTGGTTTGGAAGACATTTTGTGTACTTCAAATCTTGTTTTTTGTGGCAATAGACATCTACAGGCATAACACTGACGTTCATGCTGAAGATGCAAACAATAAACCAGAGCTTGACGGCTGAATCTATGAGCCCGTTTGATAACCATTTCGGTTTTCATTTTTAGTTTTACATAGAAGAGTATACAAAGTGAAGTAATGTTCATAAATCATGATAATCCAACAATCTCTAAGAATAATGCATGGACTAATTTCAAGCTTTTGGATCTACATCTTAGATGCATATATGTTTACACAGATTTTTCGGCCGAAGCCTCCAAACAATTACAGCAACGTATATGTTTTACCGGAAACATGGCTGATTTTTGAAGCAGTTCATCTTATTAAATGCCAAATCTGTCATATCGACTGGCTTCAGATTCTTCTTGTCCCGTATCTTCTTCTCCTTTTGGTTCCGCAATCATGACATTGGAGTTCAATTTCCCAGCATCTTCGGCATACAGCAGGCAGATCCACCACATTTTAACCATCGGACTGAAATAGTAGGGGATGGTGGGGAATGAATCCAGTTTGCACAAGTCAACAGAGGCCTCAGTGACAAATTTGTAAAAAGCAGTGGAGCACTCTAAATCCGATTGCTCTATAAGCTCAAAGGCATTATACCACACAAACACATGATCTGCATTGCAAGCGTCGATGGCTGTATGTATCCCAGTGCAGACTATAACAACTGAATTCGCAGCTTTCACCATTGCTAGTTTTGAAATTTACATAGCATGCAAACTCTAAATCCCAATCAACAGCATAACCGGATGCAATAATAGATAGAGCGAAAACCAAGAAACCACTATGAAACCAGTTTGAAGAAGCTTGATATTTAGCGAAGATCCCTCGTTTTGATAGCTGAACCAAATTGGAATTTCGTTCCCCGGACATACAATGACAACTGAAACTTCTTTCTCACAACGTCCCTGTACCATGGTCCATAGATGGACGACTTGATTATTTACCATAAATCTAGTTACTGAATTTAACAGAAGCGTGTATCTGTGTGTTTAAGAGAGAGAGAGAGAGAGAGAGAGAGAGAGAGAGCTGTACATACCTCAAGGTAACAATAATTAGGTTGATATGTAAGTTTTGAGAGCGCAGTTGCATATCGCATAATTCGACAATGTGCATCAGCCATTATGGTGGTACATGCATTCTGATCCAATTTTGGCAATTGGGAAATATAGTAAGTTCCTAGAAATAGTAGCAGTCCCAACTGTAAGTATTGCAGTCTTCAAACTTGACACTCTGTGTAGGGAGGGGCAGCCATGTGTGTCAAGTAAAAGTAGCAATACGGGGAGCCCTGGTAAAGATTCAAGGCTCTTGCAATTGTTAAGCGCAGGCAAAATAGTTCAGAAGCTTGTTTGATGCTTGCTAGTATGCTCTTAATCATGGTTCCAGTCAGATCTGAATCTCGTGATGAGTTCAAGCCAATGAGCCGATCAGGAATTTCTGATAAGCCGGTATATTTTAAATCCTCTCAAATAGGAGAAATCAGATGAGCAGGCAGCGAATTTCACTAGTTTCAAACAGTCACCAATTTCGAGAATTGTAAGAGAAATTAAATAGTAAAAACTGTTTGGGACAAACTCAAGGTTCTTGCAGCCTGACATGTTTAATCTTCTAAGTCCAATGAGATTCACAATCGGCGAGAAGAGCTCCTTAACTGATGTTCTTTCTAAAGAAAGACACGATAGATGTTCCATTGGCTCCAAGATTTCTGGGAAGTATTTCAATGCAGAGCAACCAGCGAGATCAATTTCCTCAAGATATTTCCACCTACAAATGCTAGTTGGGAGACTTGCAAGTCTTTTGCAATTTTTCAGTTGAATTATGACAAGGCCAAAGAGACACTTGATTAATGATGGCAGTTCTACTATTGCTGTACCAGCCAAATATAACTCTCTTAAATACCTAGGATGCTCCGAGAATTTTACAAGAGTTAAGCAGCCCTGTAAACTAAAAGTACCTGATATTTTCAGCTGACAACTGCAACTTTCAAGACTCTTAATTTTTTTCTTCGTCCAAATTGGAAGATTCTCAAGGTCGTTATAAAATAGAATTTCCAAGGACCAAACTTTTTCGTGAGACCAAAGTGATGAAGGAAATTCCGTTATTGCGGTCTTGAACATATCTATGGATGCAATACTGTATGGCATCTCCGGAAGGTTTTTGAGTTTCAAGCAGCCCCCCAGCCTAAGATCTTTAAGCTTGTCAAGACATTGAATATACAAAGGAAGTTGAACCAGACTTCTACAGTCACTAAGATCTATAAGCTCAATGTTTCGACTTTGAGAGAGATCCGGAAGTTTAGTCAGACTTCTTGAGCAATGAAGATCGGTCACTTTTAAGTTCCTAAGATTCTGTAACAAATTTTAGACAAGAGACTTGAGACCTTGAGAAAGGTACAAAGGAGTATGAATCTCCAATGAGTTTAGATTATACATGTTTTTGAAGGCTTTAGGACTCAAGTGTAGGTTTCTATTGTTTGACTGAACTGTTGCACTTCCCTGAAAATGAAGATCAATTTAAGTTATAAATGAGAATACAATAAGAAATAAACCACAGTTGTATACACATCTTGTTGAATTGTGGCCAAGTGACAACTCAACATCACATTTTAGCTATTAAACAAAGCAAAAGAAAAAATGGCCAAATTATTATATATCTTTTGGCTAATAAAAAAATAAAAAGTGGGGAGACATTATGATTATGTTTCCTTGTTTTGTGGCTTTTTCAAAACCATAATTATGAGTTTTTTTTTTTTTTTTTTTTTTTTTCGAAAGCTAGGACTGCATTAACAGAAGCCAGAGAACAAGACAGCCTACAGAGAGGCAACCACAGAGCATGAAACAAGTAGTGAACGGGGATACAAAGAGATATAGAGACATAACCACCAAGTGGCGACGTCACCCCACACACCACCAAAAGGAATCAATGAGGACACGGGAGCCCGTCATTGTTCAATACAAAGACTAACGAAGATGGAGGCCTCTCGACCCAAACAATTTCACGCATCTCCAGGAAACCAACCGACGCCAGCACATGCGCCGCACCATTAGCCGATCGAGGAACCCACGACCAGCGACAGAACTGGAACGCCTCCCCAAGCTGCTTGACCCGAGTCAAAACAGGGAAGGTATCCCAAGAAATAAGGAAGGGAGAGCTCATTGTCAGATTGTGAGCTCATTTTCTGCCGAGAGCAAGGAGAGTTGTAGAGAGCCCAAAAGAAAGAATAAGTTGTTGCTTCATTTGGTTAGTAATCATCCACCAAAGTAGTTGTTGTTGTAATAGCTTTGAGCTATATGTATAGAGAAGAAATTATTCATTATATTTCTTCCTCTATTTGTTTCTTTGGTGTGTGAGAGCTATTGGGTGTATTGGGTTATTTGGGTTGTGAGATTGCCAACACTTTGTAAACTCCCATTTGGTTGATAGTGAATTATTGGGTGAGCTCCTACTGCTCCGAAGACGTACTCCAGTTACACTGACTGTTGAGGAACCTTGTTAAAATCTTGGTGTTCTTTTATATTTTGTTCTTGCATTCCATTTGATATATTTCCTGTGGGTTAGCTTGAGTTGGTTCCATAAGGTTTGGTGCTATCCTAGCACAACACATCTGACAGGTTCATGATATTCTTTTTCTTTCAAGAAAGTGAAAGGATTTGGCTCTTGCCACATTATTTTCCAAAACGCGATAGACATTCTCAGCATCAAACAACCTATTGCATTTTCCAGGGTCGTCAAGACATTGTTCACTTACAATTTGCTGACCCATCTTTTGTATCATATCATGCATCTCTATGCTCTTCCAGTATCCCCGTTATGAAATTGATATGAGAGACTTAGCGATGGGAGCTTCAATTCCAGTCAGATAGAAACCACGAATGTGTAACCTTCTTTTTACGTAGTTCACATCCATCCCTTTATAAAAACATGCTATATCAAGAAATATTTCCCTCTCATTTTCTTCCAATCCTTCATAACTCAGCCTCAACACATTCTGAATTTTTTTGCTGGAATATTTCTTCAATTTGTTCCCCACATCTTCCCATTCTTCTTTGCCCTTGCAGTGAAAGAATAAGGAACCCAAAACTTTGAGACCTAAAGGAAGACCCTTGACATAATCTAATACCTTTCCTGACAACTCTGCATAATCTGTTTGAGGAGTGCTGTTTCCGAAAGCATTCAAATTAAATAGCGTAAGACCTTCAGCTGAAGGTAATCCTTGAACTCTGTATATCTTAAAATCATGAATATTCTTTTTCTCAAGTAGGCTTTTATCTCTGGTTGTGATAATGATCCTACTTCCGGGACCAAACCAAGCATCATCTCCAGCCAGAAGCTCTATCTGGTCCATTTCATCGACAGCATCAAGAACAACGAAGACCTTTGTACGGTGTAGCTTCTCTTGTACAGAAGTTGACCCTATCGATGGAGTGTCGATTCTTAGATCCTCTTCCTTTAGTATCTGACCAAGAAGTTCATCTCGCACATGATTTGGTCCATGTTTTGCATATTTCTCACTAACATTTGCAAGAAAACAAGATGCATCAAATTCATAATACAGCACCAGCAAGGGTAGTCTTTCCAATACCACCCATGCCCCAAATACCTATCGGACTCAAACCGCTTGGTGAATCAATGCATAGTAACGATTCAACGTCCTGAATGAGACTTTCAATTCCAAATAGGCCTTTTAAATCACCTGACGATTTGCGACTCAATTGTTTCAAAATATATTTGACAATTAAGTCAACTAAACCTGCATCTGTCCTGGGAAACATGATTATGAAGGCAAAGTATCCCTCCAGTTGTGCATCTTATCAATCAAACCCAGATAGATTGGCTGCTTTCGTCAAAGTATCCCTCCAGTTGTGCACCTTGTCCATATTGTCCTTGAAACGTTCTTCAAGTTGAGCAAATGCATCTGCATAACTCCCCTGCTGCTTTCTTACATGTGATGGATCAATGTCGTAAAAAATGGGTAAAACAAGCTGCCCATTTCGTTCCTTGCATCCAAGTATGTGCGCCAGTTCATCCAGACACCAAGTGGAAGAAGCATAGTTTTTCGAGAAAATGATAACAGAAAGCTTTGATTTCTCGATTGCTTCGAGAAGGGCAGGTGAAATTTCGTTTCCTCTCTCAAGTATGTCGTCTATGTAGGTGATCTTCTTCCCCGATAAAGCAGCGTAAAGATGGCTGGTAAAAGTATTGCAGGTGTCCTCACCTCCGAAACTTAGAAACACGTCATACTTTTCTTGAGGGGGTATAGCACAGCAGCAGCAGAAGAAGCAGCCATTCTTAACCTGCAAATCCACAAATCATGTAAATCATGCAAATGCGCCTGGCCTAGAAATATATTCCTAAAATATTATCCATATTCCAGAATTAGAAATCCTAAACTAGAAAATCTAACAGATTAATTGACGATCTTCGTTCCCTGAAATGTCAAATGTTCTCATGTAGCTTGAATTTTCGCTGTGTAAATGTAAAATCACTGTCTCATGACTAAAAGAAAGAAAGTCTATGAACTAAGAAGTGGTCTGCTTTCAGATACCAGAAAGGGGAGATGCTTAGGTCAAATTCCACAACCTTCATATTGAAGAGGGAAATAAGTAGTTTAGGTGATCATCACTAGCTAAGGTATTAACTAGAAATTCCTGATGACAATACAATCTAAAAATATATTAAAGATGATCAGGTAAAGTGATTTATATTACCAAAAATTCTAATATGCTCCGATGTATTCTATACCTAATTTTTGGCCGTTAGAACTTCGTACTAAAAGTCTGTGTATAGAATTCTTGTATGTACAAATACAAATAAACTAACAAGCCAACAATAGAGTGAGGGATTAGTAAATCGCAACAGCGCCTGCCGAGCCCTTGTTACAGGCCTTTGATCGAACACTGTATGGAGAATATCAGGAACTACCCAAGAACAAGTTAGAGAATTACCTCCAGTCCCCAGATGGAGAAGAAATAAGTAGGTTGTGGAGAGATTAATTTCCTTGATTATACTTCAGCTAGAATATTGAATATGCAGAGAGAGAGAGAGAGAGAGAGATTTTCCATGAACTATCGGGAAGAAAGAAGCAAGAGGGTCAGCAGTTGCAGCTACTGGTGGTGTTAGGTAGCTAGCTAGAGGAGAAATTGCCAAGCACTTTCCGGCAAGGGAATATTCAGGCCTGCATTCACACACAAATGTCAAAGATATGTCGAATCCAATGGGTTCATGCAGGGTCGTTTTCGCTCTTATACTTTACATAGTTTTGCTTTTCTATTGTCTCTCACTAGTCCATGCCTGTACGTATATAAACGCTCGAATTAGACGGGAATGACCAAAGGAGTTAACAGGTGAAATATGTTTTTTTCTTTCAAATTTCACCAAATAATCGATACTTATGGACATAGAACCTCAAGCTGATCTTATTTACATGACAAAATCTTCCTACTTTTCCAGCAATCATTTTGGGTGAGAGTTTTGATTTGGAAATGCTAAACAAGGAGGAAATAGTCCTGAATCTATCCTCAACTTTACCTTTGAGACTAATCGTACGCTGTTGAACCTATGTCATGCCGACTCAAGCAATCAGCCACTTTCTCTCTGGCATTTAGCATGACAAAGTTACTCCTAGTTGATGTGATCAAGCATTCAGTAGAGGCTACTCATTTTGTGTTATCAATTTGAAATCTTCACAGTCTCGATGATAATGTTCACGTTTGAGCACTCAGTCAATCTGATTTATCGTAACATCATGCAAAGGAGAGAAGAGGAATGATCAAGAGCCCAACAGCTTGGTGTGACATGTTTAGTGGCCTATGCTGCAGGTCTGTTGGTACCATCATCTCCAACTCTGCAGAAAACATTGTTTCCTCATTTTACAATAAAAAGGCTGCCAATGTGATGCAGATAGCCCTTTGAATTAACATTTTTCTTAGGTTCCTTTCTTGCATTGCAAGGTAAACTTAAACATCAATTGCATTGGCTTTTCTTATATCAGGCGGTGAAGAACACTGGGCTCATTACTCTATTTACTCGAAGTCTTCCTGTTTGAATTACACTTGTCGGCCTTGTAGTTACCTTGCAGTGGTTTCTATGACAGCACTAAATTTCTATGTCGACTGTAAGTGCATTTTACTTGATTCAGATTTGAGACACACCAACACAGTTGCTTTCCTCTCTGTTTGAAATGTTTTTAGGCCTTCCAATGGAGGGCTAACGAGGCGTCTTGAAGAAGCCAACTTATCAGCTGAATAACAGATTAGATAAAGAGCAGTTCAATCGGATCAATCTCTTCGAGCATGAGCTTAGTCACTCCCTATACTATCGTTTTCTCCGGCTTCTCAGCTTTGATCCTTCGTCATGCTACACGTTCATCACCGGCATAGGTTGCAATTTGAATTAATAGTTTTGTCATATCCTATTTCACAAATATGCATTCCAGCTTCGTGATACTTTATAATTCAGGGTGCATAGGCATAACTGGTGGCCGAAGCCCACAAACAATAACAATAACAGCAACAAGAATCTGCTACCACATTTTGTTCACCATAAACATGGCTAATCTTGCGAAGTAGTTCGTCTTCTTCAGATCCAAAACTCCATATCTTCTTCTCCTTTTGGTGTCCAAATCGTGACATTTGATCTAAATTTCTCAGCATCTCCAGCATACAACAAGCAGATCCCATACATTTTACCTGTTGGGCTCAAACAGTCAGGCGCTGTGTGGTGTGGTGGTACCACCTGCCCTCCTCAGCAGGGCAAGAGTATGTTCCAAACATCATATAACCTGACAAATCTCCCGAAATGACATGAGGATAAAAAGGATCATCTGCGGTCTTATCTTGGGTGCTTATCATCTTCTCTTCTAGCTCAGAGTACACAGCCTGGATTCCCCATTACTTTACCCGATACTCTTTACATCTTACGTATACAGAAAAATTTACCTCATTGCCACCTTCCAATTTATTCCCAAACTTCCAATGGCTTAACCATATTACGTCTTGTTCATCACCTGGAACACCGAATAATGATGGCCCGTAGATCCACTTCAGAGTTCGGGCAGTTAATCTTATTACTAATTTGGCACACTATTGTATAATCTAAACATTGGTGTTAGGAGAATCGTCGCTGATGGATTTTGCATAGACAGAGAAGGTGTTCAAGCCTCGGATCCTGCGATTCGGAAGTACAAAGGCACAGTAAAATATATGCGGACCCTCGTATACTTTCATGTCTATACGAGCCGTAGTGAGGAACCTCATAATTCCCAGGAAGAAATGTACTGAATGTGCTGTATTCGTACAGTCCCTATACACCATGGAAACCAAAACATTAGTAACGTACTACTGCATGTGATATGTGATAAAGAAAAATGTGTCTCTGTGTGTGCGTGTGCGTGTGCGTGTATTACAGAGATCTAGAGAGAAAAACACCTGGACGGCACGACGCTCCGCATTCCAACCAAGCAACCGATGTATTTTGTACAACATTATGGTTTGTGTGGAATACTTCAAGTTGGGCTCTATCTTGTATTTCGACTCATACTCCAGTAGCGTGTTGGTGCCACTGCGTTACGGTGCACCCCTGACCTAATGCTTTGAAGTGTGTGAGAACCAAATATCGTACACTTGGTAGCCCCGCTAGCAATTTAAATCTCGTACAACCCCGAAAAGAGGGAGTATCAAGCCCAGTAACACCTCTGAAGAAATCACGGTTGTTGGCATTCAAATCTCATTGATAGAAATTTGGCAACAACCGTGAAGAAAGCACAACCATCTAGTATTCTAACAACGACTCTTTGTCCATTCCGATAAAGAAGCATGCAATATGAAGGTATACATCTTGATCGTGGCTATCTTGCAAGATTTGACCATTTGGAATAGCTTCCAATTTGCGTAGTGCACTTCAGGTATGTATCAAACTTTTATTGTACATATTTATATGCTTGCCTATTGATCACTCATATATTTCATGCATTTATACCATCCATTTCTAAAGTCTTTGTGATGTTTTTGTGTTAAAATTGTAGCATTTTATCTTACCTTGTGTTAATGTGCAGTTAATTTTATTTTAGGATCAAAGAAATAAAAAAAGAAAACAAAAGAAATAAAATAAGCAAAGGGGAGTGCAGCACTGGCAGGAAGAAAAAGAAAAGAAAAAAAATATATATAAGAAGATGGAAGTGGAACGAAAAGCAGGAGAGGGAGTGAAGAAAAATAGAAGAATAAGAGGGAGTGGAAGGCAGAAAGCAGAGAGCACAGCAGAAAAGAATAATAAAAGAATAAGGAGTGGGAGCAGGGACTGACAGAAACGCAAAAAGAAAATATAAGATAGAGAGAGGTGGACAGAAGTGAAAGGACGCGGCTCGGAGAAAGGCAGAAAAACGAATAGGCGCAGGGAGAGAAGGAGAGACTGACGGAAGGAAGTCAGGCGCAGAGAAGGGCAGACGGATAGAGCACAGAAGCAGAGGGACAGCAGCAGAGCAGAGGAAGAACCGAATACGGGTGTTTTCTTTCTTTGTTAATTTATTTTATGGATAATTTCCTATGTATCACATAATTATGTGTAACTAATTTATTATGCTAGAGTGAGGCCATGAGCCGCAACATGAATACGTAGTTTTATTTTTCAATTGCTTAAGTGTTGTTACATGTTTGCTTTGATGTTTTCAATCACTGAAATAAACTATCTATGTACCTTGATGCTTGATCACCATTAGGATGCTTAGAAAAGTTATCGGATGCAATTTTGAACGAATGTCACGTTAAAATTGGTTATGCTTCTTGTGATTGAGGATTGTACTCTCCTAAGGTAAATATCATGCTCTTAGGGATTATATGGTTTAACAAAAGGATTTTCACCAAGATTAATAAACCACTCATGTTTATATTTAATCCAAATGTCATGGATAAGTTGCATGTAGTGGTATGCGTTTTAGCTTGAATGTCACAAGTAAAATATACACAAGGAAAATCCAACCTTCAAAGCATGTGTGTTTTCAATTATTTAAGCAATTGGAATAGCTACGTAGGAGTGTTGTTGGTAAAGGTTGAACTCTAGCATATTGTCAATCTATTTTTCTTCAATCATTTATTTTATCTTGAATTTCCTTATTTACTTGTTTTGTTTCAGTTGAATCATTATTCTTATAAATAAATTCCCATTTTAGATATTTGTTTAAGTCACATCCAGTAATATTTAGTTTCGTCAAATTAGTGTAATTCTTAGAGTTAAATAAGTTAAATACACAAAAACTCGTAAATTGTTTATATCAGTCCCTGAGGAGATCGACCTTGCTTGAGCCATTCTATACTACAAACACTTGTTCTCTTGCAAGAATTTTCTATGATTTAACCCTTTGTTTTACAAGTGGTAAAATCGCTATCAAGAAATTGGCGCCGTTGCCGGGGACTGTGCCAACAGTTCCCGAGCTTTTGTGTTTATTTTTCTTATGCTTATGTTTATGTCTTATTTTTATTAATTATTAAATTTAAAAAAAAACAAAAAAAAAAAAATTTAAGAATCCTTTTTTATTAAGCTCATTGATGGTGAATTTAACTTTGGTACCGTAATATTGCTGTATATTTGTGTTAGAAATCTGTTTATGTATCCCTTTCACAAATTTCTGTTTTAAATCACATATTATAAAAATTAAAAAAAAAATTATTATTTAAAATTAAAAAAAAAAAACAGCAATTAATTTAGTTGAGTTTTGATCTTTGATTAAGTATAGTGGATGTGTGGTGTGAGAATTTTTGTCTTCGTTTAATTAACTAGTAGTTGCCAATTTGCATAAATTGTGTTTTTAATTCATCTAGGTTTACTTACTTTCTTTTTCTTTTTGTTGTTTAGTTATTTTCTGTTAAGTTTTATTTATTTTACTTTTATTTTTATTGTGGCTTAATATTTCTGTTGTTTGTTCAGGTTTTCCAACCTTTGGCACCAGTTGCACACATGGCCCTAGCCTTACCTGCAGCAGGTCAACCTTTAAGGAATTCATTGGCGGCGAGAATCAATGCAGTGCCAAGGTGCATTATATATCCAGATGTGGAAGATGGGACATCCTTTGAAATCAAACCTCACATCCTCAACATATTGCCATCCTTTCATGGGTTGCCAAACAGTGATCCCAACATGCATTTGGTTGATTTTATTGAGGCATGTGACAACACCATAATCAGAGGTTTCTCTTCTGAAGCTATCAAGTTACGTTTGTTCCCATTCTCTTTGAAGGACAAAGCCAAGGCGTGGCTGCATTTTCTGCCTGCCAATAGCATTACAACATGGACAGAATTGCAAGAAAAATTTCTCAATAAATTTTTTCCTTCTTCCAAGACGCTTGCACTCAAGAAAGAGATATTGGCTTTCGCTCAAAAGCCGAACGAGTCTTTCCATGAAGCTTGGGAACGGTATAATGAGATGTACACAAAATGTCCTCATGCTAGGTTTGATTCTAACCTTCAAATGAACATATTTTATGATGGTCTCAATGCCACCACCAAGAGTCACGTGAATGCATCTGCTGGAGGGTCATTAATGTCAAAATCAGCAAGAGAAGCATTTGAGTTATTTGATATGATGGCTTCTGAATCCCAACAATGGACAGAAGAACAAACACAAAAAAGGGGAGTTTTTGAGATTTCTCAGAGTTCTTCTAATGTTTATGCTCAAATTGCTAAAATGGAAAAGAATTTTAATGCAAAATTTGCTGCCTTAATGCAGGTCTCTTCCATGCCCAATGCCCAAGAAGCATGCATCATTTGTAGTGCAACAACTCATGACATCACTCAATGCCCCAACAAGGATAGCTACCCTGAGCTTGTGCAAGATCATGTGAATATGGTGAATAATTTCATTAGACCCAGAAGTGACCCTTATTCCAATACATATAATCCTGGGTGGAAGAACCATCCCAATCTCAGTTGGGGTGGTAACCAACAACCACGGCAATACCAGCAGTCTTACCAATCAACTAGTGAGACTAAGAAACCATCTCTTGATGGCCAAATGTCACAGCTAGCTCAACATATGTCCACTTTCTCTAATACCACCAACAGTTTTGTCCAATCCACACAAACTAGCATTCAGAATCTCACGGCATCAGTGGGGAATTTGGAGACTCAAGTTGGACAGCTTGCTACCATGTTCAATGAAAGAGAGAAAGGAAAGTTCCCAAGCCAATCTGAGCAAAATCCAAGAGGGATGGAGCATTGCAAAGTAATACGGACATTGAAAAGTGGCAAAAGCTATGACAACAGAGAAGTGGTGCACCATGAAGCCGAAGTGGAAGAAGAAGAATTTACTGAAAGTGCACCATTAGCTGCAAAGTCTCGATCAGAGGCTATTTCTGAAGCAGGTATTCCAGATCCTAGTGCAAGTGACAAAGTGCAATCTCGACGCAACTCTGATGCAAACAAGGAAAAAGGCCTTGGTATTTTATTTGCACCTTCTGACAAGCCACCATACAAGCCACCTTTGCCATTTCCACAAAGACAGCAACAACGTTCCAAGGATCAACAATGCATTGAATTCATGAAGACGTTGGCTAAGGTTCAAATTAATTTGCCTCTATTAGATGCTATTAAACAGATCCCATCATATGCCAAATTTCTGAAGGAGCTATGTTCTAAAAAGAAAAAGTTCTCGGAATATGAGAAGGTGATTTTAACTGAGCAATGCAGTGCTGTCCTCTTACATAAGCTACCACCCAAGAAGAAAGATCCGGGGAGTTTCACTATCTCTTGTACTATTGGTAGTCTTGATTTTCATAAAGTATTGATTGATTTAGGAGCAAGTGTTAACCTTATGCCTTATTCTGTTTTTCAAAAATTAGGTGAAGGAGAACTCAAGCCCACATCTGTGAGTCTTCAATTGGCAGATAGGTCCGTGACATATCCTTTGGGTATTCTGGAAAATGTGATTATGAAAGTGGATAAATTCTATCTCCCAGCTGATTTCATTGTACTTGACATGGAGGAAGACAAGGAAGTGCCTCTCATTTTAGGCCGACCGTTCATGGCCACCGCCCGGACACTTATTGATGTGGAAGCAGGTACTTTAACCCTAAGAGTGCAAGGAGAATCAGTTGTATTCAAACTCTTTGAAGCTGTCAAGCGTCCTTTCGAACCTGAAGAGTGTTTTCGTGTTGATGTTTTGGATGGGATTGTGCATGCAAACTTTGCCTCACGATCATCTAATGATGAGCTGTTAACTTGCCTCACCAACCATGATGCTACTTTATCTATGGAAGAAAATGTGGTGGACGTCATCGCTGCATTGGATAATGCAACAATTCATAATCCAAAGTGGCGACATGTTTATGAAAGCCTTGGAGTGCCTAAGCAGCCTCTTTTTCCTTCAAGTGAGCAAGCTCCAAAGTTAGAGCTCAAGCTACTGCCGAGCCACCTCAAGTATGCTCATCTCGGGGTGAATGAGACATTGCCTGTTATTATTGCTGCTGATCTTAATGACACGAAGGAAGACAAATTACTAAGAGTTCTTCGCAAGTATCAAGATGCTCTAGGGTGGACACTTGCTGACATAAAAGGCATTAGTCCAGCATTGTGCATGCATAGGATTTTTATGGAGGCTGGGACTAAGCCAACTGTTGAAGCTCAAAGACGTCTAAATCCGATCATGAAGGAAGTTGTAAGAGTTGAGGTGATGAAGTTACTCGATGCAGGTATCAATTATCCAATCTCGGATAGCAAATGGGTGAGCCCGACTCAGGTGGTTCCAAAGAAAATTGGTATTACTGTGGTGAAGAATGTGAGATCATTCTTGGGAGCACTCACACTAGAATTTACACCATTGCCGGATCACTTCAAGTATCACTTTCCATTCGAAGATCACTTCCATGCCATGGAACCTAGGGGAGTGTAACTGGAGACATCGTCCGGCTGCAAGACGTTAAAGAAAGCGCTTCTTGGGAGGCAACCCAAGCTTTCTATCTTTTATCTTTATTTTGAATAATTTTAAATGTTCTTGTTCTGTTTTTCTCTTGTTTTCTGGTTTGTGTGTTTAAGTCCTACTTTTATTCCTTTATGCAGGTAATGATTTTGCAATCTCTACCACAACTTCTTGCAAGATATTTTTTTTCATTCATAAAAAAGGGAAAGGAACATTGAGCAGATAAATAAAAAAAATAAGCTTCGAATGAGGAGCCTTCACATAGGCTGCTTAGGAGGAGCTTCAGTAGTCGGCGGAGCCTCAGCAGTCGGCGGGGCCACAGAAGGAGGAGGCATCAGAGGTTGATCATTTAGAGCTTCACTACGCGGTACAGCCCCAGAAGTCGAAGGCAAATGTTGTTGGAACAAACCCACAAACCGCTGATGATCAAGTAAAATCTGACCATCAGACTCCTGTATCTGGTCAATTTTCCTCTTCATGTTTGTGGCATAGTTGTGTGCGAGCTTGTGCAGCTGTTTATTCTCATGCTTGAGCCCTCTAATCTCCTGCTTGAGACTCATCACTTCAGCCGCCAACGATTCAACTTGACGGGTTCGGGCAAAGAGGCGTTGGGCCATGTTGGACACGGAACCTGCACACTGCACACTGAGAGCCAGAGACTCCTTAACAGCCAATTCATCAGACCGTTTTGCAAGCAGTCTGTTATCTTTAGGAGTGACAAGGTTCCGGGCCACCACCGCAGCTGCCATATCATTCTTCATCACCGAATCCCCAACGATAAGGGGGCCAGTAGGGGATATGAAAGATGGCCGCCATATGTTGTCTGGTGAAGGCGGAGCTGCCTCTTCACCAAGGTTCAAGTCAAAACGACGGTCGGAAGGGCCAGCCATTTTTCAGAGGTGTTAAGGAAAGCAGAGGTCAGACAAGTCAAGATCGTAGAAATGCAAAGAGGGAGTTTTTACAGGCAGAAATTCAAGTGTGTTTTGAACGTCCTCCATACCTCTATAAAAATCAGCACGCGATGGGATTTCAGAGATCGAAGAGGCAATTCCAGATATCGAATAGGCCAACTAAAAAAATCAAAGCGGCGTTCGCTTTCTCAAAAGCTGAGCTTGCTCAGAAACCACGGGCCATCCTTTGTTCCAGATTTGTCCGTACTCGTCACAT
The DNA here is from genome assembly GCF_916048215.2 of Malus sylvestris. NCBI lineage: Eukaryota > Viridiplantae > Streptophyta > Magnoliopsida > Rosales > Rosaceae > Malus > Malus sylvestris. The sequence goes on from NC_062264.1 coordinate 26,313,314, forward strand.
GCAACCTCTGCACTCGACGGAGCTCAGATTTCGAAGAGGCAAGCTCAGAAATCGGAGAGGAATCTGCTTTTCCAGACGTGTCAGCATGACTCACACATTTGCTCTCCTCGCCTACACAAATTGGTGTGTTCTTTCCTTTTCTTTTTGTGTCTTTATTTCATTTTATATTTCTTTCCTTCCATTTTTATGTCTTATTGTTCAAAAATTCCTTTCATTATCATTGGGGACAATGCTATAATTAAGTTTGGGGGTGGAAATATATTTCGTTAGTTTAATTCTCTATTAAAAAAAAAAAAAATTTGCATTTTTATTGTTGTTTGTAGCTACTTCTCAATTTAAATATGAGATTTGATTTTAATTTCCTTCTTACTTTCAAGAAGTCTAAGTTCTTTTCGTTATCTTTGTGTTAGCTGTGATTTCCAAAAATCAACTTGAAAATAAATGTGCCTAGTCTTGTCAATGTGAAACTTGAGCATGATTTAGTGTTTCATATGTGAATCATGTGAGATTATGTAAACCTTGTGAGTTTTTGAGCCTATACATGATTGAACCATTATGCATCAATCTCATTCCTTCTTGTGCGTATGATCTCACTGTACATGTATCTCTAGAACTTGCTTTATACTACTCGATTCATTAATCAATTCATGTAATAACTTGGAAGTGATATAGGCCATCTTTGGATCGTTTGAGCCTTTCATGCCTACCTTATATGCTATGTTTACCCGTAGTAGCCCATTGAGCCTTTTACTAAGCCATTTCTTTGTTAGCCACATCTCTTTACCTTGCTCCAATATTGGAGTTGAGCCCATACACAAAAATCGATTCCTTATTGTTTTGAGAAAGTATTACATGAGTTGTGCTTTTGGGGGTTTCATTTATGTAGAAAAATGGATGGAGCATGTGTATTACAATGAAATGTGAATTTGATGGGTGATGTAGCTTTTGCAGATTTGTTTCTTTCAATGTTAAAAAAAAAAAAAAAAAAAGAAGAAAGAAAAAAGAAAGAAAAAAAGAAAAAGAAAAATCGAAATATAAGAAAATTGGAGAGTGTTGATTAGTTGAAAATGTGTCGGTAGAGTATAAATTTCCTTTTGAAGTTAAATTTGGGGAGTAACAGGTGCTCGAAGTTTTATTATTTTGCTTTCAATTAGAGGTGGTGTGATATTGAGGTGTTGGAAAACTACTAAAGAGTACTTTCTCAAAATTTTTTATTTCCATATCATTTCTTTCATTAGCCTATCACCTTTAGCCTCATTACAACCGTAATAAAGTCCTATTGATCCAAGGTATTACTTAAATATTGATAGCGAGTTAGGTGGACAAGCAAGCTTATGGCGGCATGTACAATGAGATCACTTGAGTGAAACACATTAACCAAAACTTATGAGTGAATGAGCGTATGTCTTGTGAGAAACTCACATGTTTGCATATGATGATTTAAAGGAGCTTGGAATTGCATTGACATGGCTAGCTCACACATGGCTTTTCAACGTTTTGTTTGAAGGAAATTTGGTTAATTATTGGATGATGTTTTGAGCTCTTGATTAGTTCTTGGTTGTTTGTATCATGATTAGCACTTATCTCTGAAATCGAAATTGAAAAGTTGGCTACTAAGTTGTTGAATCTAGTCTTAGTTAAGTGGTTTTGTTTTGTGTTTTGTTTTGCTAGAGGACTAGCAAAAATGTAAGTTTGGGGGTATTTGATCACTCATATATTTCATGCATTTATACCATCCATTTCTAAAGTCTTTGTGATGTTTTTGTGTTAAAATTATAGCATTTTATCTTACCTTGTGTTAATGTGCAGTTAATTTTGTTTTAGGATCAAAGAAATAAAAAAAGAAAACAAAAGAAATAAAATAAGCAAAGGGGAGTGCAGCACTGGCAGAAGAAAAAGAAAAGAAAAAAAATATATATAAGAAGATGGAAGTGGAACGAAAAGCAGGAGAGGGAGTGAAGAAAAATAGAAGAATAAGAGGGAGTGGAAGGTTAAATGGAGTTCCCTGGAGAATGAACTCTGGGAAGGTAGAGTAGAAATTAGTATGATAAAATATGATAAAGTCATCAAAATGAAGAAAGACGTTAAATAAAAAATATTTATTCCTCTTCTCCCATTTTTTTTCTTACGACAGGACATTTCGATTTTACGATTTTTCGAACAAAAAAAAAAAAACGTCAATCCGCATTTGAGTTTGGATTGGAATTTTATTTTGATTCAATTCAATTGAAGAGTCAACCTATTTTTTTTCTGGTTCTAAGAAGCAGAGAGCACAGCAGAAAAGAATAATAAAAGAATAAGGAGTGGGAGCAGGGACTGACAGAAACGCAAAAAGAAAATATAAGATAGAGAGAGGTGGACAGAAGTGAAAGGACGCGGCTCGGAGAAAGGCAGAAAAACGAATAGGCGCAGGGAGAGAAGGAGAGACTGACGGAAGGAAGTCAGGCGCAGAGAAGGGCAGACGGATAGAGCACAGAAGCAGAGGGACAGCAGCAGAGCAGAGGAAGAACCGAATACGGGTGTTTTCTTTCTTTGTTAATTTATTTTATGGATAATTTCCTATGTATCACATAATTATGTGTAACTAATTTATTATGCTAGAGTGAGGCCATGAGCCGCAACATGAATACGTAGTTTTATTTTTCAATTGCTTAAGTGTTGTTACATGTTTGCTTTGATGTTTTCAATCACTGAAATAAACTATCTATGTACCTTGATGCTTGATCACCATTAGGATGCATAGAAAAGTTATCGGATGCAATTTTGAACGAATGTCACGTTAAAATTGGTTATGCTTCTTGTGATTGAGGATTGTACTCTCCTAAGGTAAATATCATGCTCTTAGGGATTATATGGTTTAACAAAAGGATTTTCACCAAGATTAATGAACCACTCATGTTTATATTTAATCCAAATGTCATGGATAAGTTGCATGTAGTGGTATGCGTTTTAGCTTGAATGTCACAAGTAAAATATACACAAGGAAAATCCAACCTTCAAAGCATGTGTGTTTTCAATTATTTAAGCAATTGGAATAGCTACGTAGGAGTGTTGTTGGTAAAGGTTGAACTCTAGCATATTGTCAATCTATTTTTCTTCAATCATTTATTTTATCTTGAATTTCCTTATTTACTTGTTTTGTTTCAGTTGAATCATTATTCTTATAAATAAATTCCCATTTTAGATATTTGTTTAAGTCACATCCAGTAATATTTAGTTTCGTCAAATTAGTGTAATTCTTAGAGTTAAATAAGTTAAATACACAAAAACTCGTAAATTGTTTATATCAGTCCCTGAGGAGATCGACCTTGCTTGAGCCATTCTATACTACAAACACTTGTTCTCTTGCAAGAATTTTCTATGATTTAACCCTTTGTTTTACAAGTGGTAAAATCGCTATCACCTATACCATATCTTGTTTGATTCAACATTGTTCAATTTTGAATAAGTTCAAAACTTCACTTGAACCTTATCGTCTGGTATTGTTTCTTAATAGGTTTTATCAACTAGTATTTTTCGCCCGAGACCATGTAACGGCCTTTATTGAGAGTTAACAAAGTTTATGCAGACATGTCAAATTCTTAGTTATCAATGAGAAGAAAGAGCAAGTCCATATTGGCTATTACAAGGGCAAGTCACAGCTTATTTACTGAGCGTAACAGTCTATCTTAATCCCTTAGATGTGATTTTGTTAAGGCTGTTCCTGTTATCCTCATCAAAAGGTACCAGCAAAGCAAGATCATCCACTTTCTCCTTCCTTTCTCACTGACATATTATCGAGGCTCTAACACCTCATGCGCCATTGTTACCATCTTCCAGCGACAAACATTTGTGCAACTGAAAGCATCTCAAGAAGATAGTGGCCATGGTCATTATACTCGGTACCACTTTCCAACCTCTGCATGCACCACTGCTATCGATACTATTGCTATTGCTACTGCTGCTCTCCTCATGTTCTACAAGCGTGCATTCACTTTCTTGATCTTCTTCTTGCTCTACCAGCTGAAATTTAACTCCCAAAGATCCATGGCCTTCGGACAAAAAAATAAAAGATCAATGGCCTTACAAATAATAATTAAAAAAACTTGTGAACATGTACCTACCTGATAAAGATCAGTGGTTTCATAGCTGAAGTGAATTTTACACATACACACACACAGAGGACATACGAACTACACACCTGTTATTTCATTACTGTTGTGCTTGAACCAAACATTACTAAGCACATCCCTTCTTTCTAATACTGGATTATGGCAGAGATGGTATGTTCCTGATGATCCTGGCAGCAGATAATGCGACAAATCTCCAGCAATGACACGTGGATAAAAAGGATTATCTGTGTTGAAATTGTCTTGGGTGGTGACTGTCACCTTCTCTTCTTGCTCGTAGTACACAACCTGGACACCGAACTCCTTTACCTGAAACTCATCATATATCATAAATGATGATGTAAGTATTGAAACAGTCAGCTCATCGCCACCTTCCAATTTATTCCCGAATTTCCAATGGCTTAACCATATCACATCTTGATCATCACTTGGAATTCCGAATAATGCTGGCCCGTAGATCCACTGCAGACCTTTACTCTTATTTCTAACATCTATCATTATTGTATAATATAAACCATTCATATTTTTTACTCTGATGTTAGGAGATTCATCGCTTTTGGATTTTTCATAGACAGAGAAGATGTTCAAGCCTCGGATCCTGCAATAGGGAAGTACAGGCACAGTAAAAGATATTGAGGGCCCTCTACTTTTATGGCTAAATGAGTCATATTGAGGAACCTCATAATTCCCAGGAAGAAATGTGCTGAATATTCCAAATTCATGCAGTCCCTATACGTGCCATGGAAATGTATAAAAATTAGTCAGAGTACTCTTGCGGGCATACAGTATTATGATCGGAATGAGAGAGATGTAGAGAGAAACAAACCTGGATGGGAAGACGCTTTTCTATCCATCTGTGGAACCGTGCGGGTATCTTGTACTTCATAATGGATTTTGTTGAATATTTCAAGTTGCTCAAACCCAAAATGGTGATCATTTCTATATCAACTCTTTCAATAGGCTCCATCTTGTACACTGACTCAAACTCAACTAGCTTATGGTTGCCACGGCATTCGATGGAGCGCATTCTAGAGTACACCTCACTTAATGATTGAAATGTTACCGTTTCCAACTTTTCACAATCAGCGATTATCAAGTGCCCTACAGTTGGTAGCCTTACAAGCGATTTGAGCCTTTTACAATCCTCAAAAGAGAGTCTACGAAGCCCCGTAACACCTCTAATGCAAGCTGGTAGGCTATGAATTGGATTACCCCCCAGATCTAAGCTACACAACGCGGATAAGTTGCCAAATTCTCTTGGAAAATCATCATCACCAAGATTGCACTTTCTAAGACTCAAGTCTACTAAATTGCACGGTAGATAAGAAGCCCAAGTAATTTCTACATTTCGTCTTGGCCATAATGTGACCTCCTCGGTAGCAGTGAGTAACTGATGTATTGGAACACCGTCAGCTTGAAACACTTTCAGAGATTCCATCTTCCTCATGTCTTTGGGGAAAACGCTGAGGCTTGAGCAACCAGATATAACAAGTGTTTCAAGGGAGGTTAGCTTAGAAATATTCTCTGGAAGCTTCTTAATACTTTTGCAATATTCCATATTCAAATGCACAAGTCCCTCTAAGTTTCCAATGGATTCATGGACATCAACCAAGCTTGAACAATCTTTAAGAATCAGCCATTCTAGATTGGGGACCAGAGAAAAGTCCGGGGTTTCGGTGAGGTCATTGGAATGGCTAAGGTTTAGAATCTTTAGTGATGGGAGAAACTGTTCAGAAAATTGAAACAAGGTAGAATTATATTTTTACTAATGTACAACTAATCATTGAAAAAACTAAAAAGAAAAGGGAAATCATAACATAGTGTGAAGAGTAGCAAACCTTAGTTCCCTTCCAGACTTGCCTCATGCTGCTGTAACACATTTCCAGAACAACCAAATTCTTCAAAGAAAAATCAGAGGGTATAGAACCCTTCAAAAATTTATGCCAACACAACCATCTTAAGCTTGTCGGAAATTCTTCATAGGATCCATTGAGTTCTACATAAGTAAGCTGCAGAAGTCTTAATTTGTGCATCATTGAAAACGCATCCGTTTCAAAAACTACCTGATTTGAATTTCTTGAAGAAGAGTATTCTGGGTGGTTTTGCACGTTGAGAGCAAGACCTTCAATTGTTTGCGTTCCCTATTTAACATAGAAAAGAAAGAAAATTGGTTAATTAGCTATGACAGAACCAAAAGAAACATGAACACATATCAGAGGAGCATATGTTTCTTACATTCTTTTCTGCCAATACTGCAAAACAATCCTTATGATGCCATAATCTACTAAGTTCCCCAGGCTCCTTTGATTCCAGACGAACAATTCCTCTTGCCATGTCACGGATCATGTGATGCATCTGCACCATATTATCTCCATCGAGTCTTAACAAATTTCTATCAATGAGATTTTGAATTCCAACAACTGTGAAAAAATCACAGGCATCCAGTATTCTAACGATGATATCTTTCTCCATTCCAATAAAGAAGCAGGCAATATGAAGGAATAAATCTTGGTCATGGCTATCTTGCAAGGAATCGTAGCTTATTTTGAGTTTTTTCAAGATTTGACTGTCCGGAATAACTTCCAGTTTGCTTATTGCACTTTCCCATACAGCTATATTCTTTCCTGCCATTGAAGAACCCAAAATTTTAAGTGCTAATGGAAGTCCTCCACAGTGGTGTACAAACCTTTTTGAAACATCGCTATAGCTTTCAGTGGGATGGTCTTGCCCAAAAGCGTGCAAACTGAAGAGCTCTAACGATTCACTGTCATTCAAAGTTTGACAACTATGAAACTTAACCATATGGTGGTAGGAATTTAACAACCCTGCATTACTTGTTGTAATGATGATTTTACTTCCCGGATAAAATTGATCTTGCATCCTTAGCAGTCCATCTAACTGCTCCATGCAATCTACATCATCGAGGACAAGAAGAACTCTTTTAGTGCAAATAGCATCTTCAATCTTAGCCATTCCTTCACTAATACTATCAATTTTCACTTTCCCCCCATTCAAAATATCACGAAGAAGCTGTTTTTGTATCTGAATCAAGCCATTCGATTTTTCTGAAAAGTCTCGTATGTTCTCTACAAAACTGTGTCTTTCAAATCTTTCAAAATTTGATCTGTAAACAAATTTTGCAATGGTTGTCTTTCCAATTCCACGCATTCCATGAATTACAAGTATACCAACATCCTTTGATCCATCTTGTAACCATAAACTGATGTCCTTGACTCGAGACTGGATTCCAACCAGGTTGGAGTCAACACTTATGGGCGTCCTCCTTAGTTTGTCTTCAATCACCTTAACAATTTTCATGATAAACTTGGATTCATGCCTGAAAAAATGCAGTGAAATTGAACATTGAAAACCTAATCAAACATGCAATGAGCCATGATTTCTATTAATTACAATAATTAAGGCAACAGATGTTGAGAGAATATATAGTTTGGAAGTTCAAACGTCATAAAATCGACTTAGCTATTTGTAACGAAATTACGTACCCATCTTCTTCATTTTGTAAGACCATCCCAGCCAAATCTGCAGCTTCTGCGAGTGCTTCCCTCCATCCCTTCACCGTGTCAAACGATTGAGTTTTTTGGTGTCTAGCAAAAGCTTTTGCAATGGATCCTGTCTGCTTCCTCAAATGGGATGGATCGACATCGTAGAAGACCGGTAAGACTACATGGTTGGAGGTCTTCTTGCGTTTGAGGATCATCACAAGCTCATTAAGGCACCATCTCGAGGACGAGTAGTCTTTCGAAAACACAACGACAGAACTTCGTGATTGCTGTATGGCTTTCACGAATTCTAGCTTAATATCTTCCCCTCTCTCAAGTTCATCGTCATCTCGGAAAGTTCGAAAGCTTGCGTTGACAAGGGCTGCGTAGAGGTGATCCGTAAATGTCTTGCGAGTGTCTTCGCCTCTAAAACTCAAGAAAACGTCATAACTGCATCGAGAAGTAGAACTGTTGGGATTGGAAGATGAGGAGGATTCTTGTGTTCCAATTACGAGAGCCATTGAATTCAGAAGAAAGCAACTAAATGTGCCCGGGGAAGATTAGGAAATCACTTCTTGCCTGTTTCTACATCAGGGGATGCTCAAGTCAATTGATCTTGGGCAGGCAATTATGTCCTACTTGTGATAAATTATCTTTTTTTTCATTCATCTCGAGCAGTGGACTTTTGATTTCTTGCCATTTCATAATTTAGACTCCTTTTACAAGTTTTGCATTCGTCATTGACTTCTTTGACTTGGCATGGGTGGCGTTTTCAACCGTTACAAGACCATCTCCAACTGAAGGGAAGAACAGAGGATCGAAAATAGTCTTAAAATAGTTTCCAATAGAGGGCTCGTGGGCCTCACAGAATCTGAAATGACCAAAGGCCCAACAGAGGAACAGATGATCGAAAATAGTCTGAAAACAGTTTCCAACAAAGAGTTCGTAAGCCCCACAGAATCTGAAAGGACCAAAGGGTACTGGCTAACCTAATTTCAAATTATTTTTTTTTGTCTTTTCCATTAGCCCAACCTTTTTAATTTCTTTATTTTTTTTGTTCTTTTCCATTTCCCAGCCCACTTTAGGGTTTAGGGCTTAGGTTTTTTTATATGGTCTCAGCCCACTTTTTGTTTTTATGCCTAGCAGCCTTTTCCTTCTTTTTTTTTTTTAATTTTTAATTTTTTCCTACATCATTTTTCACATATTTGTCACTATTCCAATCTTATCTCATTTTATTTCAATTCTTCACATTCCATACTATAACTCTTTGGCCGACGGTTGGAGACGGTTTTTTATGACAGGGCTAAAACGAGTCCTATGACCCTTTGGCCCTTGGTTGGAGATGGAGGCAAATATGGCGATGTACTGTTCATTATAATATTAATATCATGGAGGGCTAGATGGCTAAAACGAGCTTTCTGAACCTCGTTCAGTTGTAGCCCCATATAAAGCCATTCATCAAGAATGTTGTAAGCAAGGATGAATTGGTGATCTTATTTACTTAGTCACCTTTTCATACATGGGAATTCATCTTTTCAATCAATATATAGATATAGAAATCTATAATCGAAACTATTTATACAACTTTTATTTTATCAATATAATTTTTTTTCTTCATCCATACGAAAAAACAACATAATTAATGGGTGTTAATGTTTAGGTGGACTATTTCAAAGTACCAACGAAGAGTAAAGTGAAGAGCGTTCTCAAATAGTCAACAAAAATAAAAAGTGACGAGCCATGACATAATGAAATTAACGAGCTAAATAGTTGAAGTCAAAAGATATAAATTCATTTATGCAAAGCCTCTTATATTCTGTTTAAGCATAACGGCTAGTGTTTGCCAAAGTTTTACATGCTCCTAAGACAAACCCTAAACACACTAGGAATAACAAGAATGCTCAAGTTTTTTTCCAAGAAAAATAGAACTTTGGTTTTTCAATTAAAAAAATAGAAGTGTTAGAAGGCTATTTGGACACTTGGCATGTTTTTAGCAGATCTTGTTGAGCCTATTTTGTTTTCTGTGACATGACTCACTGATACTGTCAGGCAGACTTTTCACTATGGAGGCAGATTGGTTGCCTCTCATCTCTTTTTATTTTGTGTCATCACAGTTAAGTTACGTCAATATTTTATATTAATTTTTTTTATAGAGATAATAAAACAAAAGATAATAAAAATATAAAATATTAACGTAACTTAACTGTGATTGTACAAATAGAAGGAGATAAGAATGACATCCAAACAGAAGGGCAGACAATTTGTCTCCTTTCACTATAGCCTTCTTCATGTGCGCAGCCCACTGATTCATGCTGAGCTGATTTAAGCAATGTATTTGTTGAAAAATCCAATCCTACATTAAAAACTTAACAAAATATATTATTATGTTTATAAATGAATGATTTCACAGTTCATTATTATATTATAAAATTATATAATATCGATTTTTTTTCTTTTATAAAACCTAACATATGTCGAGTTGTACAAATAATATATTAAAATAATATTAGTGTGATTAGTAGTAAACTGTTGACCCGACTTTAAGATGTTAAGAACAAGCAGAGATATAGTAGTGAGTTTCCTGGAACCTACATAAAGGCTTAGGTTGCACTTTGGATGCATGCAAGCCGTGAGTCTTGGTTGTAAAGTCTACCAACATGGTCTTGACATTTGAGGGACAAATTGAAAATGCATTTTTGTAAAACGAAAGGCAAGATTACAACCAATCCTTGTGTTCTACTTGGAAACTTTTAATTTAATCGATTTGGCCTTGGTGTTTTATGACGTAAATTTTCTTGTTCAATTTGCTTCAGTTTGACGTTAATTCATTTTGATGTATATAAACAAATTAACCACTCTTTATACTGAAAACATTTTATATGACACAAATATCGTAATCGTGGTATTTCATGTCAATATATAACGTTATTTATATATAAAAAAAACTTAAATATATCGTTATATTATTGATACAAAAACTTCAATACTAATATATTCAGCCCATAAAGTCCTTATGCCTATGAAGACCGTAGAGATAAGGCCATCTTCAACCGATGGCTGGCCAGAGGGCTCGTTTTAGCCCTCTGGCCCTCCAAGATTCTCCAAGATATTAATATTTTAATGAACAGTACAGGGCCATATTTGCCTCCGTCTCCAACCGAGGACCAGAGGGCCAGAGGGCTCGTTTTAGCCCTGTCAAAAAAAACCGTCTCCAACCGAGGGCCAAAGGGCCATAGGGTCAAACATAATTTATTGTTGTATAATTTTTATGTCGGTTAATGTTATTTAATGTTGTTTCATATTGTTTAATGTTGTTTCATGTTACTTAATTTAATTTAATGTTGTATAATGGCTTAGGAAGTTATAGGAAAAAAATAGAATTTAAAAAAAATATGAAACAAATTTTGTGAAATAGAAGTTATAGGAAAAAATGGAATTTAAAAAAAAAATATGAAACAAATTTTGTAAAATAGAAGTTATATGAAAAAAATATGAACCAAATTTTGTAAAATATAAGTTATAGGAAAAAAATAGAATTAAAAAAAAATTGAAACAAATTTTGTAAAATAGAAGTTATAGGAAGTTATAGAAAAAAAAAGAAAAAAAAAAGGTTTAAATTCATAAAAAAAAAAAAGGTTTAAATTCATAAAAAAAAAAAAAGGATTTACAACGGCTAGTGGCGCTAGCCGTTGGAAGTTTGAATTCAAAATGTTATTTCTGTCGGTTGTAATCGACAGAAATAATATATATTATATTATTTCTGTCGGTTATAACCGACAGAAATAAGAAACATTAAAAAAAAAATAGCCAGCCCTCCAGCCCTCCAGCCCTCTCCGATCCCGTGGAGCCCTCCCAGATTCCCGAGCCCTCTGGCCTATCCCTCGGTTGGAGACGATTTTAGGGCTATTTTCGGCCTTCTGGCCTTCTGGACCCTTCGGTTGGAGATGGCTTAATGTCATGGACCAATGCATCAACTAAAACAAGTCAAAGAGTGATACGGCTGCTAAGTTTTAATATGCACAGTGTCCGAGTTGCCATATGCATCTACTAAGTCAAGTCAAAGAGAGGGTTGACTGTAAATTTCTACTACAATTTTAGGGGCCCGCTGAAAACGTGGGTCATCAACTTCTTTCTGCCTCTTTCCAGCTGTCGAAGATTCATCTGCTTGACGTGAATTTGGACTTGGACATCGACTTGGCTCGCTAGATCTCAATCCGGTATCGTTTTCGGAACTTCTCCATCTTGCGATAGTATTTGGACGATGACCTTCGTCGGAGAAGCAACGGGGTATCTCCGAGAGACGTCGTCGACCCCGTTTTGCAGTGTGGCCTTGAGGTTTCTGAGACGGAGGCTGCTGCTTGTTATTGATTTTTGTTGTGATGTGAAAATAAGCTCATTTTTGCTGCTTCACGTTTTTAATTTTTTTTTTCACCCAAAATTGTAAAAGTAAACTGTTTTTATGTGTTTACCAAACACTTTTTTAAACTCAACTTTTTTTAGATCTATTTTTTATAAAAACACTTTAATAACAAACCAATACCAAACCATTTGACTGGATTATTGTGGACCAATCACCAACCCCACCTTCCTCACAGGCTTTGGATTCCCTCACCCAGGGCCGAGTTTGATGAAGACAAGGGGGCACGTGCACCCTTTTGGTTTTTTATTTAAAAAATACACATTTTAAGTTTTAAGAAATTTGCCAACATTATCTTTAAATTTTTTTTTCTCAATTTTTCTTTAAACAGACCAATTCAACAAAAGTTAAAAACATCAACATTTCTCTAATTTAATTCTATCACTCGATTCTTATTCAAGATTACTAAATAAAAAAAACGTATATATTTTAGTGAAACGACACTGTTTTTTAAGGTAAATTTAAAATTAGTAGTTTGTTTCTAGCTTTGTGATACACCTCGACCTGGAATGTCCACAAGGACTTCGAATCGAGCTATGTTGGCCGACATCTGGAAGATGACGAAGCCATGAAGTGTGATGATGTGGAAAAATATGAATAAATTTAAAACTAAGAATGCCTAAATACCAGAGTGCGCTGGTGAGCGGGAATGAACTCACTTCACACGTGACGTTAGAGCATAAGTAAGTACAGTAGAGTGGATTGAGAATCATACCATTGAAAGAAATCCCCAATACTAAGATTTGCCACAAATCCTTATCGATAAGAAAGCTCGGCTAATAAAACATGAAGGGTGAAAACAAAACAAGGGTGAGTGGCCCTGAAAATAAAATTTTAATAGAAACCATCCAAAATGTTATAACATTTTGTTGCAACACCTGTATAGTTTCCAGAAAAATCATACCATTTATCAATGTGAAATCAAAAGTATATCAATAATCAAGTGCTTAATAACTCATAACTCATACTAGCACGCAAGTCGGAGTCACCTATGGTGACCTGTACGACTGCATCAATATCTCATCAATCAACGCTAGCACATAAGTCGGAGTCACCTATAGTGACCTGTACAACTTATCCATATCTCATCAATCAATGTTATCTCATCAATCAACGCTAGCATATAAGTCGGAGTCACCTATAATGACCTGTACGACTTATCCATATCTCATCAATCAATATCTCAGCAATATGTCAACCGGATCCACCTCTTGTGGCCTGTATGACTGAACCCATAGCTCATAACATATCCCTGCACACGAGTCGAAACCACTTATAGTGGTCTGTACGACAGGACTGGGTGTAAATAAGTACGCTAAAATGCTACGATCACGTGAAGACTGTGCGAATAAACGCAGGTCACCTACGAGTCGGAACCATCTTTAGTGGTCTGTATGACAAGACTGTGCACCTACCTTGGATCCAAGGTGAGCATAAGGTGCAGGAGATGAACATCATGTGAAGGACTGTACCCTGACCACGGGTGGGAACACTAATACCAGGATGCAGGTTTATGAGATTTAATTACATCTATTATAACATATACGACTCATGGGCAACCTGTACGACAATGTCGGAGTTGCCTATCATTGCAACATGTATGACAAGGTCAAAGTTGTCTAAAACATACAAGTAGTCATACCTTAACTCCATCATTTCAACTAATACAATAAACTTACTAGAACTTACCTGGGTGTCCTGTGTTCACCTTTGCATTTCAAAGCGTTCACAATAATTATGAGCAGGTAATATACATATGGATATACCATGATGCAATCTAATACTCAACCATGACATAGCATTTTCAATTATATACATGTGTGTGTGTGTGTGTGTGTATATAATATGGCATAAAAATGCATAAGCTGTAACGCCCTACTCCCGAACTATTTATTTTTGGGAATAATTATCGGTGATAATCCCAATTAGACACTAGTTTAATTAACTATCATTACTTACGTTTCCTTACTTCAATTTCTTGGTTCTTCACATATTGATTTATAAACAACATTTAACCACCAAATCATAAGGTTAAATCTCACATTTTCCACCAATCTCTTTCACATTGCTCAATTCCCCAATCAAGGCTATTGTCTGAATTATTTAGTCTCATTTATTGTATGGCTGCATCTAACGTCTACATACCCTAAACAGGGATAAAGTCATTCGTAGTTCACAATAGTATTTCAAAGCATCCACAGTAATCATAAGCAATAATCAATTTATAAACGTTTATGGAATTGTCAATCATATATATATATATATATATAATATAATATAATATAATATAATATAATATAATATAATATACGATAGAAAGGAAAAAACCCACTCACTTGAGGTCCGCGCTACGACTCCCTAGCACGCATATCAAGACATCACGAACCATCGTCGCCTATGACCAATTATCAAATCACATCTCAGAGTTCTGACCGATAAAATACATAATCTACATAAAACACATCCCTACGTAATTCACTTCGGAAGATCTACATTCACGGATTTCCAATTCGTTACTTCCTAAGATTCACATTATGTTCCTATAACCACGTCCTAATGAGTAGAGTAAACTTCAGCCACCCCGACTCGCCAGAAAATCTAACTATTTCTAAAAATTACCAAAATTTACAGGAATGAAGATCTCCATGAGTAGATTAAACTTTATACTTGCCACGAAGTCCAAAAGTGGACAGAAGATAATCAATTTTGCCCACAAAGCCGACGGGTGCCTAAAACTTCCCGGCGTCGATCCGTCATCTACGGTGGTCCAACGGGGTCAAGGTTGGTTGGTATTTTCTCCTAGGATGATGGGCTACAAAGCCCAAGTGGTGGCATCGGCCATCACTGTGCCGATTCGTCGAAAAATTGAAAATGGTGGCTGAGCACCGCGAGAACCGTCAACTTTCGTGGCCTCAAACCGCCACATACCGTGGTTAATCAAGGTGGTTCTTGGGTGGGTTTTGTAGAGGGGAATGAGAGCTTCAAGATGGTGGTGGTTGCATCAAAAAACTCCATTGGAGTTGGTTGAAATCGGCCTTGGAAAATGGGAGGTCGAACTGGGTTGGGCACGGGTGCACAAGGAGCTTTCCCCCTTATCAAATTTTATTTATTTATTTTTGTTCTTTTCCTTTTCGAATTGGCTAATGCAAAACAGGCTTGGTGAAGTCTGATTGGGTGCCATTTGATTGGTGACCATTCCCACAATGGTGGGAGTTTTTAATTAATTTAAAACTAAATTTTGAATAACCAATTTCAAACGTCTGTAACTATACTGTTATAATCCGGACTCGCAAACGGCTTTCGCCTAAGCGTTCGTAGTGATGAGTACTACGAGGATACGCTAAAAGAATGAGTCCTACGTCTTTCTAACCAATGATCAACGAAGGTTAAACTCTTTGCTTGTAGGGCATTTTCATAAATTCAGGCTTTAAAAATTAATAAAAACGTAAAATTAGGGACATGTTGTCACAATCTACTCCCCTTAAGAAAATTTCGTCCCCGAAATTTGATATCATTTGCTAAAAATAATGCACTCCAGAAGATAGGAAAAAGTATATATATACACATATATAGAAGGAGGAAATCAAGCTAGAGCAGTTGTATAAAAGAAAATGTCATTCCGTCACGATCAGAGTGCAATGATTCCTCTTTCATGCCTCCAAACTCAGACTTTCCTTCTCCTCTAGTACAATACTAAAATATATAGTCCTTTATAATACATAAAGTAGAAAAATAGATTTATAACCATGTAATGTCGAAGTACGTATATAATAAAGTGAAGTAAAAAAAAATAGTTGTACTGAAAACAACACTGAAAATAGAAAACTTCACATACACACCTATAGGCGTCACGTGCCTTGAAGATGAGTGTATGCTATCTTTAGGTTAAGCCCAATCAATACTAAACGTAGACGGACCTAGATGTACACTTGCTTAACAAGTTCCACAATTAAGTTTTCAATATTACGGTATGAAGCCCGTAATACCAACAACTCACTATTATCTCGATAAATAAGTAATAAATTCTCGAGGTTGCAGTATTACCATCATGTCCCCCATTGGGAAAATACTCATAAATCATCCAATTAGCGTCTCTACCGCGCTCACATACTGCCCTCCCAGGCGACAACGCAAATAACACACAATTTGCTATATTACAATCTCGATCATTCAACTACATGTTCACAATATTTTCTTGTCAATCATGTGCTATGGATAACATTTTTATAGTACTCCTTAACAATGCCATACTCGAAACCAAAAATTGTAACCGTAGTTACAACCATCTAAAAAAATATAACTATTTATTACAACATACACACCACATAACTCAACAATGCAATTCATAACACGATAATGAGCAGATTCCTATTGAATTTCTCTCAAATTTAGTGAAAATTATGTCAAGAAGGCTAACATAATACTCGAGAATTTGAGGGTCAAATAAGTCCATCAAATTTTAAATACAAGGTAATTGAAATTAATGTATAACATTTCATTACAACGGTAGCTTCTGGAACATTCAGTCACCAACGGTTAAGATTCGTTTAGTAGGGTATTTGTTGGGTGATTGAGAATTTAATGTTCACGACTAAATGTCAATATCCTAGCAACTCCAGTAGACAATTTGCTTGTTTAAACTAATACAAAGTGTAGTAGGGTAGGCATGAACCTAAAATTGACTAGAATACCTTCCAGCACAAAAAGATGAATATGGAATCCTCCTTAGAATAGACGCTAGTCTAAACACCCAAGAAATCTGAAAATTTCATGAATGAGGAATTTTACCAAGCTGTCAAAAAGTAGTCCATCTGGACCAATAAAAAAAATGGGTTAACTTGTCAAGTTGATCTATAAACATCGAAACATCATCATCATCATCACCACATGTACAAGATACCTCGAACCGAAAGTGTATGTTGATATTTCTCAACTCCCTTCATATACAAGAAGTGATTATGACCAATCAAACCCTTTCTTGATATTTCGCAAGTAACATCAAAACAATACCTGTGAATTCCACTGAGGCAGAATAGGATAGGCCGAAAGTGTTCAAGTATACATAAATCTTTTGCTACATTAAATAGTAATACATTTGCACAATCATGATAATAAAAAAGTTGACGTAGTTCTTCCATTACCGCTATCAGAATTTAACCTATTTCAAATGAGAATATATTTGAAAAGTCCAAGATTGATAAAGGTCTCTAACACGTTTCTCCACCAGGAAGTATCATTTAGTTTTTCAAATAAAGATAATAACACTTAACTCTAGTCATGAATAAGATGGTTCATTTCGAACGATTTTAACCGTTGGAAAATCTAAGCAATTCTTCGTCATGTTGCCTCCACACAGTTGAAATATCCAAAGAACACGTCATCATGGATTTCCAAATGATCAATGTCATCAAAAGGTGGAAAGAAAAGGTAAGGTGAGACAATAGTTCATTTGTCAAAAACTTTATTCATAATTAACATCCCAAACCAAACTAATTTTCCTTGGTCAACAACTGAAAACACTACAGTAAAAAAAAGAAATCAATAATAATTTGTCAATAAGTTCGACAAGACCAAAACTTTCTTCTACTACTACCTTTTTGGAGAAAAGAAAAGAATATCATTTACGAAATCACATCTCCCAAGAGAAGTACCACTTTACACAAAGGTAATAATTGAGGAATTTGATGTGAAGCTCTTTCACCTTCGCATATAGGTTTGAGATTTCCAAAATAAAGTGTTTAATAACTAAGTTCTTTCAATAAAGTAAGACTTATTTGAAAAGTAAAAAGGAAAACTGATATAGGAGTTGTTTGATAAGAAATAGGGAAAAATAAATATGATGTTAACAAGGTGGAAACCCAAGTAAAAAAAAAAAAATTGATAATTGATGACAAAGGCAAACATTTTCAAAACGTACTATACTATTAACCTTAGATATAACAATTTTTTTTTTTTTTTACTTCCATGCCAATGCTTATCAAAAGGACGAGTATAGCACCAACAGTAATGTAGGAAATTAGGATTGATTGGAGATTCTCTCCCTGAGATACACAATTATCAATATAGTAGCCCTGCTTCAAGGCCATCAACTTATCCCAAATCTACTTCTTTCCTTGGCAGGAAAATTCTTCCCTTATAATTTAGAGGCGTTCGCCAACATAATCTTCTAAAACGTTGACAAGTCGACAAAACCGCCCAAAACTCAGGAAAACTAATAAATTTTTTGTATTCGACGAGGTGGCAAGATTTGAAAATTAAGTTTAAGAATCAAGAATGCTAACATCACGTGTGTGATGAACGCAATACTGCCCAACTTATGCTCTGATACCAAACTGACACACCTCAACCCGGAATGTCCACAAGGACTTCGAATCGAGCTGTGCTGGCCGACACCTGGAAGGTGACGAAGCCATGAAGTGTGATGATGTGGAAAAATATGAAGAGATTTGAACCTAAGAGTGCCTAAATACCAGAGTGCGTTGGTGAGCGGGAATGAACCTACTTCACACGTGACGTTAGAGCATAAGTAAGTACAGTAGAGTGGATTGAGAATCATACCATTGAAAGAAATCCCCAATACTAAGATTTGCCACGAATCCTCATCGATAAGAAAGCTCAGCTAATAAAACCTGGAGGGTGAAAACAAAATAAGGGTGAGTGGCCTTGAAAATAAAATTTTAATAGAAACCATCCAAAATGTTAGAACCCCTCGCTGCAACACCTATATAGTTTCCAGAAAAATCATACCACGTATCAATGTGAAATCAAAAGTATATCAACAGTAAATCCATAAATATACCACAACACAGCATCTCATCAGCAATATCAATAATATTGTGCTTAATAACCCATACTAGCACGCTAGTCGGAGTCACTTATGGTGACCTGCACGACTGCACCCATATCTTATCAATCAACGCTAGCACATAAGTCGAAGTCACCTATAATGACATGTACGACTTATCCATATCTCATCAATCAATGCTAGCATATAAGTCAGAGTCACTTATAGTGACCTGTACACTTATCCATATCTCATCAATCAACGCTAACATATAAGGTGGAGTCACTTATAGTGACCTGTACGACTTATCCATATCTCATCAATCAATATCTCAGCAATATGTCAACCGGATCCACCTCTTGTGGCCTGTATGGCTGAACCCATAGCTCATCACATATCCTTACACACGAGTTGAAACCACCTATAGTGGTTTGTACGACAGGACTAGGTGTAAATAAGTACGCTCATGTGAAAATTATGCGAATAAACGCGGGTCACGTACGAGTTGGAACCACCCCTAGTGGTCTGTACGACAGGACTGTGCACCTACCTTAGATCTAAGGTGAGCATAAGGTGTGGGAGGTGAACATCACGTGAAGGATTGTGCCTTGGCCACGGGCATGAGCACTAACACCGGGGTGCAGGTTTATGAGCTTTAATTGCATCTATTATAACATGTATGACTCATGGGCAACTTGTACGACAGTGTCGGAGTTGCCTATCATTGCAACATGTACGACAAGGTCGAAGTTGTCTAAAACATACATGTAGTCATGCCATAACTCCATCATTTCAACTAATACCATAAACTTACCAGAACTTACTTGAGTGTCCTATGTTCACCTTTGCATTTCAAAACGTTCACAATAATTATGAGCATGTAATATACATATGGATATACCATGATGCAATCTAATACTCAACCATGACATGGCATTTTCAATTATATACATACATACATACATACATACATACATACATACATACATACATACATACATACATACATACATACATATATATATATATATATATATATATAATATGGCATACAAATGCATAAGCTGTAACGCCCTACTCCCGAACTATTTATTTTCGGGAATAATTATTGGTGATAATCCCAATTAGACACTAGTTTAATTAACTATCATTACTTACGTTTCCTTACTTTAATTTCTTGGTTCTTCACACATTGATTTATGAACAACATTTAACCACCAAATCATAAGGTTAAATCTCCCATTTTCCACCAATCTCCTTCACATTGCTCAATTCCCCAAATAAGGCTATTGTCTCAATTATTTAGTCTCATTTATTGTATGGCTACATATAACGTCTCATTAGACTGCCTACATACCCTAAACAGGGATCAAGCCATTCGTAGTTCACAATAGTATTTCAAAGCATTCACAATAATCATAAGCAATAATCAATTTATAAACGTTTATGGAATTGTCAATCATATATATATATATATATAATATACAATAGAAAGGAAAAGTCTCATTCATCTGAGGTCCGCGCTACGACTCCCTAGCACGCATATCGAGACATCACGAACCATTGTCGCCTATGATCAATTATCAAATCAAATACATAATCTACATAAAACACATCCCTACGTAATTCACTTCGGAAGATCTGCATTCACGGATTTCCGATCCGTTACTTCCCAATATTCACATTATGTTCCTATAACCACGTCCTAATGTTTCATTATGATATAACGGTCAGATCTCCGCCAATTGCCAAAATCAAGTGGCGGTCAACATTTTATTTTATGAACTTACAAATCCAATTCGGGAAGATCCGTACATTAGATTCCCGATCCATAAGTTTCTATGGTTCTCAAATATTACGTACTATAACATATTAAAGTTTGGTGACGATCCAACGGTCGGATAGTCGGTTCATATAATGACCAATTAATGCAACGTAGAGAATTTAGGTTCCAACAATCAACCTACGTCATATAATTACCAAAACTAAGCTCAAGGCATCTAATTCAGCCTAAAAATAACATTGACTGCCCCCTGGCCACGCGCTGCCGTGGGTGGCGGTCAGCCCCCTTGACTCGCCGGAAAATCCAACTATTTCCAAAAATTACCAAAATTTACAGGAATGGAGATCTTAATGAGTAGAGTAAACTTTATACCTGCCACAAAGTCCAAAAGTGGACGGAAGATAGTCAATTTTTCCCACAAAGCTGACGGGTGCCTAAAACTTCCTAGTGTCGATCCGTCGTCTGCAGTGGTCCAACGAGGTCAAGGTTGGTTGGTATTTGCTCCTGGAATGATGGGCTACAAAGCCCAAGTGTTGGCATCGGCCATCGCTTTGCCGATTCGCCGAAAAATTGAAAAGGGTGGCCTGAGCATCGCGAGAACCGTCAACTTTCATGACCTTAAACTGCCACATACCGTGGTTAATCAAGGTGGTTCTTGGGTGGGTTTTGTAGAGGGGAATGAGAGCTTCAAGATGGTAGTGGTTGTATCGAAAAACTCCATCGGAGTTGGCCGGAATCGGTCTTGGAAAATGGGAGGTCGAACTGGGTTGGGCACGGGTGCACGAGGAGCTTTCCCCCCCCCCCCCCCTTATCAATTTTTTTTTTATTCTTTTCCTTTTCGAATTGGCTGATGCAAAACGGGCTTGGTGAAGTCTGATTGGGTGCCATTTGAACGGAAACAATTTGATTGGTGACCATTCCCACAATGGTGGGAGTTTTTAATTAATTTAAAACTAAATTTTGAATAACCAATTTCAAACGTCCGTAACTATACCGTTATAATCCGGACTCACAAACGGTTTTCGCCTGTGCGTTCGTAGTGACAAGTACTGCGAGGATACGCTAAAAGAATGAGTCCTACGTCCTTCTAACCAATGGTCAGCAAAGGTTAAAATCTTTGCCTATAGGGCATTTTCGTAAATTCACACTTTAAAAATTAATAAAAACGTAAAATTAGGGACGGGTTGTCACACTTTGTCCTTGCCCTCACTTACGAGCTAGCCAATAGAAAATAAAAACTATTCCATTTATAATAGAAAAATAGTTTGGTTTAGTTATATGTTTACCATTTTAGGGTTAGAAAATTGAGTCTTGAAAAATGGTTAAATGAACGGCAAGCACACCGTCATGGTGGAATTTCACTAGTTCCGTTTGTATTGCAAAATTTTCCATATTTTTATCCATCAAATATAGAAGCTCTTTAATCTATTTTTTGATAAAATAATTTCACATGTATCAAAAAAGAAGAAGAAAGCTGTTCATATACAGTCAAAGGGCCTTCGGTTCCCAATCACACCAAAAAAGAATGATGCGTGTAAATTTGTGTTGGCCTTTTTTGTTGTTCTTATCAAATGGCATTGTATATTATTATTATATTTTTTTTTTTTGGAAAAGTTGTATATTTTAATTTTGAAGTTTAATAAATCACAAACCATAATCAAGGATAAAATGGTGATCTTGTTTAGCTAACCACCCTTTCATATATAGAACTTCATCATATTTTTAAATGAACTTTAATGAAAAACTCCTGGTACTATTCACTTTAACTCACATGTTTATACTAAAAAGTCAATCATGGTATTATTCACTTTACCTTTTATTTTGTCATTATCATTAAAACTCAAAGTTTTCAAGCTCTTTTCATTATTTTTCCTTATTTTTAATCTATATATAGATAGATATAGGAATCTGTAATCGAAATTGTACGACAACTTTTATCAACATACTTTTTATTCAAGCATATGAAAAAAGCAACATAATGGGTGTTAACGTGAAAAGTTCTTAAATATAATGTTTGGGTGAGGTACCAAGTGAAATGAAGAGGGTTCAGGTCTCAGAGTCGACAGGTTAAGAGTGACGAGATCGAAACAGAACGAAACCAACCAGTTAAATAATTAAATAGTCAAAGTCCAAATTTGTAAATATACCATATGCAAAGCAATTTGGCCAATGTTTATTTCATATTCAGGTTAAATACAGTTGTTATAAAGACGAAACGTTTGACAAAATATTTTAAAAAGTCGATGCAAGATAAGTAACTGAGGATGGTTTGAGAGTGAGATGCTTAAAAAAAAAGGCATCCTTGAAAAAAAAGCTGTGAGGATTTTAGGTGTTTGGTAAACTGAAAAAAAATGACTTATTTTGGAAGCTGCTATTTGCAGATTTGAGGTCTTTAATGAAAAGACCCACTATTTTTTTTTTTCCAAAAGCACTTTTACAAAAAAATTTACCAAATAATCTGCTGATTTATTTCACGGCCACTTATTCTTACAACAAATTTTTTTAAAGCATAATAATACCAAACCAGCCATGAGACGAATAGCATCAACGTTTTCTGGTTAAGTATAGTTGTTACAACGGCAAGAAGATTGTCAAAATGTTTCAAAAAGTGCGGAAATTTTTTTTCTTCTAAATCTGCCAGTAAAAACGAGCAGTTCATAAATCATGATTATCAATCAATCTATACTTTTTTTTTCATTAAACAAAGGAAAAAAAAACTGGAGCCGAAAAAAAACAAAAGAGTGTGTAATTTGACCAGATAATCAAAACACCGCCACTGACAAAATCTGTCCGTATTTAGCTGCTACATTTATCCACCCAGAAAAACCAGCTCGAACATCTTGACCAACACTCACCGCGTGTTCCCCACGCACCAATCACACTCGCATTCTCGGGACCAATCCCCACCCATAATCTCGGAACACTACACTTTCACCGCGGATCCACCGTCAAATCAAGGTGGTAATTTTTCCTTTTTTTAACCCCCGCCCAGTTCCTCGAAGCTGCCTATCTATACATTGTCCAGACAAAAATATATGAATAGCAAAAACGCGTTTATAAATTAGCTGTTATGCGGTTTTTTTATTTAATTAAATTATTAAAAAAATAAAAAAGAAGAGAGAGAGAGAGAGAGAGTGAGGAGTGAGAGGGGAGGAGAGGTTAATAGCTGGTCAGCACTCACCTCCGATGGTTCCCAGCAGCACCATCCTAAAATAACCAAAAAATATATAATTTTGGAAAGCCCCCAAAAGCTTTTTGATTGATTTTTTAGATCACCAACATCCAATCTTGCTAATCAACCATAATTTATCGCTTTGGAGAGTTGTTTGCATCATTTTCTTCTTCTTCTTCTTCTCCTCCTGCCCCTTTGATTTGATTCGTTCGACCATCCATTCCGTCTTTTCAACTGGTAAAGTGCCCCCATCTTCTCTTTCTTCTCTTTCTCTCTCTAAATAATGTGTCTGCTTTCTTGCTTTAATCTGACCTTTTGTATCTGAATCTTGGGTTTTTTGCTTTTCTGGTTGATGGGTTGTTTTGTTTGTGCTTAAAGATTTGATCTTTGTGGTTAGTTGTTAATCTATTGCTGATTTATTTGCAATAATCTTATGAGTTATGGATTTGTATGATGGAAAAAGTAGAGAAAATGAAAAGGGTTCTT
Source organism: Malus sylvestris (assembly GCF_916048215.2). Classification (NCBI taxonomy): domain Eukaryota; kingdom Viridiplantae; phylum Streptophyta; class Magnoliopsida; order Rosales; family Rosaceae; genus Malus; species Malus sylvestris. The sequence continues at coordinate 26,337,565 of NC_062264.1, forward strand.
TTTGGGGTGCATGAAAATTTCAATTTCTATTCTTTGCTTGCTTTCTGGGTTTGTGATTATAGATTCATATGAATCTGTGGGGTCCATGTTTCTGATCTGCATATTATGATGGTGTGATTTTCTTGGATTTTTTTTTTTTTTTCAGCCATGATTGTTGATTGTTTTATGCACTTTTTGTATGGTGGACAGTGTGAATTGATGAGAAATCAATTGGGTGAGGGAAAGTCTGTTAAAAAGTCCTGAGGGGATTTGTAATTGTTTCATGGGCAACACATGCCGTGGATCTTTCAGGGGGAAATATTTTCAGGGCTCCAACCAGCCCGAAGAGCAATCTGCTTCCGTTTCCAAGCGCAACACCTCGTCTGACCATTCGAATTCTGACCACTCCCAGTCCAGTTTGAAATCGCAGCACCGCGGTCAGCAAGAATTCTCCAAAGACAGCCCCAAACCCAAAACCAACAATAGTCATCCACCCCTCATAAGTCCCAGGAAAGATAACATCATGAGGAGAAGTGCTGATAACCAAAGTTATTATGTGTTGGGTCACAAGACGGCCAACATTCGTGATCTTTACACGTTGGGTCATAAATTAGGACAGGGACAATTTGGGACTACGTATTTATGCACCGAGATTGCTACTGGCAGTCAGTATGCGTGTAAGTCTATCTCCAAGAGGAAGTTGATCTCGAAGGAGGATGTGGACGATGTTAGAAGGGAGATTCAGATAATGCACCATTTGGCTGGTCACAAGAATATTGTGACAATCAAGGGCGCTTATGAGGATTCACTGTATGTTCATATTGTAATGGAGCTTTGTGGCGGGGGTGAGTTGTTTGATCGCATTATCCAGAGGGGACATTACAGTGAGAGAAAGGCAGCTGAGTTGACACGGATTATTGTTGGTGTTGTTGAAGCTTGCCATTCACTTGGTGTCATGCATAGAGATCTGAAACCCGAAAACTTCTTGTTGGTTAACAAGGACAACGATTTTTCTCTCAAGGCCATTGATTTTGGACTCTCCGTTTTCTTCAAACCAGGTAAACAAACAAAAATAATTTCATTTCGTTTTGTTGATTTTAGATATGATGTGAGTTTACTTCACTTAATATTGATCAAATAGTAATATGGCTTATCTTATATCTTGTTCACGTGGATTTTAGTAGCTGGACTTGTGTTGCCTGTATATAGTAATAAAATTTCATTAATTCCTGTTTATTGCTACTGCCCCTAGACAATTATTGAACTGGAATGCATGTAGTGTCCTCCTTGTCATTTAGAAACCAATGTTTGTTTACACTATTACGTCCTTTCCAGGTCAAGTTTTCACTGATGTGGTTGGAAGCCCATATTATGTTGCTCCGGAGGTACTCCTCAAGCATTATGGACCAGAAGCAGATGTGTGGACTGCAGGAGTTATACTGTATATTCTGCTCAGTGGTGTGCCGCCATTTTGGGCAGGTAGTGGTGGCTTCATATTTTAACAAAACAGAGATTACTCCATGTTTTCTGTTACTGAATAGTTTTACCTGTTTGGTGATTGGTATACAGAAACCCAGCAGGGGATATTTGATGCGGTCTTGAAGGGATATATAGACTTTGAATCAGAGCCATGGCCTTTAATATCTAACAGTGCAAAAGACCTAATCCGGAAGATGCTATGTTCTAGGCCTTCAGACCGCTTAACTGCACATGAAGTGCTATGTATGTTTAACCTCTCTTAGCAGTTTAAGTTATTTTAGTACAATATTGTGCATGATTTAGTGCGACAAGAAATAGGTAGCTTATTTGTCATTACCACTACGTGCACAACATTTGTTGATAAATTATGCCCTGAAATTTGTTAAGCAGCTGAGACACCAAAACACGGTTGTCTAAGCTATAGCCCTTTTGAGTTTATTTCTGAGTTTGAATTTGGCACATTCAATGTTTAAAGAAAAACGGCTACTTTTTCTGTAGCGAAAATTTCCATAAAGAAATAAACTTTCAAAGTCTGCCTCGATTTTATCCATTTGAAGTGTATAAAGGTCGTACCCAGTGCACAAGGCTCCCGCTTTACGCAGGGTCGTATCCATTTGAAGTGTATGGCGTGGGAAATTTTGCTTCGTTTTCAAGTCACACCAATTTCTTAAATTTCCTTTTCAATGTGAGGGTTCTCAAATTTTAGGAAATGAACAACCAGAAAGATTCTGTTGAAGTGGAATTAACAATAATTGTCCAGTATATGTTGCACACTTTTTGCTTTTAAGTGATGAATTTTCATTTTTAGGTCACCCTTGGATTTGCGAAAATGGGGTTGCTCCTGATAGAGCACTAGATCCAGCTGTACTTTCTCGTCTCAAAACGTTTTCTGCTATGAACAAGTTAAAGAAGATGGCTCTACGGGTAAGTGCATGGGAGACTGGAACACCTTGTTTGGCATTTCTATCAGATTTAGTATTTTCTTGTAAAGAAAAATTTATACGTGACGTTGACTTTTGGCATGCCCCTTAACTAGAATGCTACAACTTATGCTTAAGGTATTTTTGGCTATATGTTATATCAGGTAATAGCTGAAAGGCTATCTGAGGAGGAGATTGCTGGACTCAGAGAGATGTTTCAGGCTATGGATACTGATAATAGTGGTGCAATAACATTTGACGAACTTAAAGCTGGTTTGCGGAGATACGGCTCAACCATGAAGGATACAGAGATACGTGATCTTATGGATGCCGTAAGATGCTTGTTTCCAAACAGAATCATCTGTAGCTGGCTTGCCTACTAGTCTAATTCTCAATTTTGTGGTTATTTATCTTCAACTTTGTTTATGTTTCACAAAGCTAAGCATTTTTTCGTTCTTTCCCAGGCTGATGTGGACAACAGTGGAACAATTGATTATGGGGAATTTATAGCTGCTACAGTTCATCTTAACAAACTAGAACGTGAAGAACATCTGGTTGCAGCCTTCCGATACTTTGATAAGGATGGAAGTGGTTATATTACGGTTGATGAGCTCCAGCAAGCTTGTACAGAACATAACATGACTGACGTCCTTCTTGAAGATATTATAAAAGAAGTTGATCAGGATAATGTAAGTCGCCAAAATTTCACAAGGGAATTGCATCATTCTTCAAATACTTGAATCATCTAGTAAATTGTTAAGCTTATATGAGCAACCAAATATATTTACGACTCTTAAGGCCATGTGTTAGATCCCCAAAAATAGTTTGATGGAGCATCATGTATTGTACAATCGTCTTTGTAGATTTAGGCTTGTTATTGGTTTTACTCAAAGATTCAATAATGTCCCGCATGCAGGATGGAAGGATTGACTACGGTGAGTTTGTCGCCATGATGCAAAAGGGCAATGTGAAAGGCAACATGCCAATTGGAAGACGGACCATGAGGAACAGTCTAAATTTGAGCATGAGAGATGCACCAGGAGCTCATTAGCTTCCAACTAAGCACGCCAGCATCATGTAAAGGTATCCTTCTCCGCATATCTATGTATCCAGATAGCTTCATTTGTACAGAATATTGTCCCAAACAGATGCTATGCCTTTTTCCTCTACGCTTAACGCTACGTGCTTAACGCTACGTGATTAATCTTTCGATATCCTGTAGGCAGGTTGTACAGCAAAGTCAGAAGAGGAGGAGATTTGGTGGTAGAAGATTGAGAAGCAAATTTTAATTCCTCAACTCGAAATAGAGATTCGAATAGGGAGACGTAACATTTTGAGAGTTGGGAGATTTCTGTTGTTTTTTTATTTTGTTAAGTGATGCCTTTTGTATTGCTGTATGATGATCAAACAATATTTGGACAGTGGGAAGTGTTATTTCAAGATTCTAACGTATTTTTGTGTGTGGGTGAAGAAGGTAAATAACTCCAGGCTCCCAGCACATGAGTACAATTTACAACATTGAAAAGGGGCTGCAAAATAATTAAAAATAAAAACACAGTAAAAAAGTGGAAATTTAATTTCATCTCCAGTAACATAATTTCAGTGTCCTCAACGATATATTGAGTCTATCTGGTAATTTCCACCCTCACATAAAGAAAAAATTTCATGACACAAATTTACTGCCATCGTAGTGTCCTGTACATATTATACTAGTTCACGAGAAGATACGGTTGAGGTATACTGCAACGTGCATCTGGATGATGATCTTGAATTCTTGATACAATGAATCTATTCTCTAAGATGATTTTAGAAAATATTAATACTGATACAGTGCAATTTGTCTCATTTGGTGAAGGTATTCGAGGAATCTACTGTAATTTTCAAGATTTATAGTGACAAGTGGACAGACCCAGATTGGATTCTTTTGAACCTGTCTGTCTCTGGAATTTGTCTGTCCCTCCAATTAACAAATTATACTAACAAGAGTTTTTATATGGTTTTCTAAAAAATAGATCCGAGTTATTTAACCGTTATGTCTTTGTTAAAAAAAATCAAAAATAAAAAATTAATTATTAAAAATTCAGGAATATCTTTTTGTCTTTGTTAAAAAACAAAAATTAAAATGAATTTTAATTATTAAAAATTCGAGAATATCCTATACTCCGTAGTACCATAAACGCCCAATTATAAGGAACCTCGTATGTTTTGTTTACTTCATATCCAATCAAAGCTACCATCTTGTTTGTAAATGAGCTTTTGGAAATCATTTGTACAAAGATTTCAAAGCATGTTTTATAATATGAATTTAAAAAAAAAATGACACAAGATTTCTACATTCATGTGGATGCCTTATTGCTATACATCAAATCAAACATATCCCCCCCAAAAAAAAAATACAGGAAGAGAAAAACTTTAGATACATTTCATGAGTCCTATATCTGTGTTTGCATATTGCGAATTTGAGTTAATCCAAAATGTCTATGTGCCCTTTAAAACTGCAGTTTCATTCACTACCGAGATTTCCTGTAAAAGAAGATGATGAATGATGTCAAAATAAGCATGTCTACACTATACGCGAGACACTGAGTGATCAGAATTGCAGATTGATTTACGTGACAAAACTAAAAAAAATCCAGAACTAAACAAGCAGATTTTTTGCAAAAGCGCTTAAAATACACTCACCAGGAGCAAAAGTAGAAGTGGGATTGAAGCCGTTGCTGTGGTCCTCCTCCTGGAGCTGCAGCTTAACATCTGAGACGGCGATGTTGGAGGAGGAAGAAGCGGCGCTCTAGACAATTTGACCGCTCTGGCGGCGGTTGTGAGGCTGTTGGAATTGAGGGCTGGAGGGCATTTTGGGAGAGGGCAGAGTAGTGCTTAGTAGGGCTGGAAAAAAATCCCAAAAATCCCAAACCAAACCGAAAAAATCCCGATCTCAAACCAAAATTCCCGAAATTTTCGATATGAAATCCCGAACCAAACCGAAATTTTCGGTATGGGATTTGGTCTTGCATCTCCATTTTTTCGGTATTCCCATACCGAACCGAAAATAAATATTATATATATATATATTATTTTTTAATTATAAGAAAATTATTTCAACCGTTCATTATTTTAGATTTAATCTATTCCGTTCATTTGTTTTTAGGTCTGATGATCTGATCTCCCATTTCACTTCCGTTACTCACCTCACCCACTCTGCTTTGAGTCTCGACCTCTCCTCCGTCTTCGAATCCGGCCGCACCAATGATCACAGCTACACCACACCGTCTTCGATCTCTAGAGACTCCTCTGTCAGTCTCGGTTCTCTTTCTCTCTCCCTCTCTCCCTGGAGACTTCTATCGGTGTCTCTCTCTCGTTCAATTTGGTCTTGCATTGCACAAGGCTGAAGGTAAGAAATTGCGACCTTCCATCCTGAATCATTTCATACTTTTCATTTGCCAACTTTGGTTTGAATTCGAATTGGGATTAGGGCTTCTGAAATTGGAGTTTAGGGTTTCTGATTTGTATTAAACTTAGGGATTTTGTGATTTCGAACTTAGGAATTTTTTAATTGAAAATTTGAATTGGAATTGGAATTGGATTCTGAAATTGGGGACCTGGGTTTCGAAATTAGGGATTGGGATTCCGAAATTGGGGATTAGGGATTGGGATTCGGAAATGGGGTTTCGAAATTAGGGGTTTGGATTATGAAATAGTTGATTCTCCGATTCTGAAATTGGGGTTTTTATATAGTTCCATGATTCCATCTGAAATTGCCAAATTGGGGATTCTCTTATTCTGTATGCTATTTGTTTTGTATGTATGTATGCTAATTGTATGATTGTATCCGCCTCTGTATCTGTATGTATGCTATTTGTAATAGGTGATGTATCAATGTATGCCAGTTTTCCGTTTAGCATTTCCTTTAATTTGTTTTACTTGTTCCTGTTTATGGATTTAGATCATTTCGGGATTCCCGATTTGTCCCGAAATCCCGAAACTATTTCGGGATTCCCGAAAATTGGGATTCCCGAAAATTTGGTTTGTGATCGGTATTGAAATTGGGATTCCCGAAAATTTCGGTTTGGGAATCGGGACAAGGGTTCGGTATGGGACCATACCGAACCACCCCTAGTGCTTAGGCTTAAAGCTGTGGTGTGGGCGATTATGCTGTTTAGAGCCAATGCCATGTGAGAAGTTCTTATCAGACTGTTGTAAGAGAGTCTTCTTAGCATTTCTTCTTAAAAAAATATATATAAAGATTGTGAGGGTTATAATTTTCTTTCTTGAGAGTCCATCTTTTCGCTTGGACGCAATGTTCACGTGGGCATCCATCCATTTTATCATTCATCGTTTGGTATATGGAGAATTAGATCAGAATAAATAAGAATAAGACACAATTTTCAAGGTATGTTCAACAAAGAAATGAAAAAATTAGACCAACTTAGATGTAGGAGATGAATTGATCAAAAAGAAAACTTATAAATTCTAATCATCCTCCCAAAATTATAGGATGAGAAGGGAAAAGTTTCTTTTCCGATCCTCTTCTAATCCACTCTGAATGAAAAATTATTATATTCTAACTTCAATATACTATGAATTTAAAGGGTTATCTAATCTAATTCAATCCAATCCAATCCAATCAGATCCTTATACCAAACAAAGCCTTAGTGTCCTCCAATGGCTCACTCTGTGGCACCAAATTCTCAGAGCCCAGTGTCCTCCAATGGCTCTAGGGATCTGAAAGCACCAAATTTACAAAGAAAACCAAACAGAGCGTAACAATGGAGTACAGGAAGCTCAAAGATCAGGTATTTCCCGTATAAATTACCAGATTTCTTCCTGCAATCCTCAGATTTTCAACCTTTTTTCAGTACCCATTTGATCTAATTGCAGGATCAAGACGAATCTTCAGCCCCCGGAGACCTCGAAAGCTTGCGGGGCAAGCCAATACCTGCCGTCAGCCCAGTGGAGCTCTCCAAGTGGAAGCTCAAGTATGCCCAACTTTTGCTATTTTGTTCCAATTGATTGAAATTTGGTATTTTTTAATTTAATTTAACTTGATGAATGGTTTTGGGTTGATTGGAATAGGTCGGCTGTTACTATAGCTTTGACCGTTTTGACCAGTTCACAAGCAATATTGATTGTGTGGTCGAAGAGGGCCGGCAAGTATGAGTATAGTGTCACCCCTGCAAATTTCTCGGTGAGTTGTGAGGCTGATGAAGCTACATTATAGATTAAAATTCAGAAATTTATGATTTGTAATGTCGATTTTCGCGTGACTTGAAATCAAGGTTCTAAAAAACGCTAAGCGCTAGTCGTGCGATAGCTAACGCCTAGGCAGCTAGGCGGGGTCTAGGCGGCCTAGGCGGATTTAGGTAAATTTCTTACATATCTTATAAATAGGTGCAGATTGACACTTAAAAAAAAATTAGATTTATTATATATTATATGATTAAATAATTATTTATTTTATGTATATAATATGATAGTCTAAGAAAAAAACCATATTTAACTAATTCACATAACATTTATATATAATATATATACAGATATATATTTATTTATATCCCAACTTTTTAAAAGATGACAAGACCATGAAATGCCAGTTGGTGGCTTCAAAAATCGGTTCCACTCCACCTCTCTCACATTCCCCAACAACAAAAGCATGCAGTGCGCCAGTGGGTGGTATCAAAATTTAAAACCGGGTTCCACTCCCCAAGGTGGAGCTCAGATCAAAACCACATTTGACCCATTGGAAAGTGAAAATACCATGCCCATTCAACCCTTTCGTTTCTTCTTCTTCATTAGGCCTTTTAGAAGCTCAAAACTAAATCTACAAGACTGCAACTCACGCTGCCAAGGCTCTCTATCTCTCTATTCGTACTCTCTCTCTCTTCAGAAGCTTGCCGAGGCTTTGCTTCTACATACAACATCAATAGCTGCAGATGTGTTGCGAGAGTTGCAGCGATTTTGGGATTTGGAGCCGCCTTGATTGCCGCCTAGAACGCCTAACGAGCGTCTAGGTGGCCGCCTAAATTCTCCCCGCCTTGAGTGAACGTTTTGGCAGAAATCGAGTCAGGGCACCGCCGCCCAGCGCCTAGGCGCCGCCTAGGCCGATTTTTAGAACACTGCTTGAAATGTGCTGTGTGTTGGGAATTAGGTGGAGGCTTTGAAGTGTGCAATATCGCTTGCTGCTTTGGCGCGAATCTGGAGGAATGAAGGTATGGGAGAACTCGATTCTGTTCGTTGTATGGGTTTGAAAGTTGTTCATTGTTGCTGAATTATAGTAATGGTATGGGAGAACTCGATTCTGTTCGTTGTATACTGTTTTGGGTTTGAGGATTGACTATATGCTAAGCGACGTTAAGAGACTTAAACCCCAAGTTACATGATTTTATTTTTAATTTTATAATTTACTTAGAAGATTTAGGTTTTTTTTTAATTAAAAAATTATTTTTTTAGCCATGTGACACATATTTGGCAGCCATGTCAGCATCTAACGGATTAATAGATAGAAAATCTAACGGATGTATTATATTGAAATAAAAAAGTACTTGAGCTATGAAAGTGAAATGTTTTAAAGATATTGTATGAGATTGTAATAGACCTCAAACTTAAGGGGTTACTATGTAATTTACATTTTACAATAATATGCACATGGGGGCACATGGGACTATGTTGCTTCTTTTCAGTGGTTTTCAGGTTTTTTACTAGTACAATAATATGCAAATTTCTTTAACATGCCTTTGCTTTTGTACATGAACCAGGATCCTCGCCGGATCCATTCCCTACGATTCCCGGAATTCCATAATTGTGTCCATTCATTGTATATCGTACTGTTAGTTTTTGTTAGGTACTATTTATATTTGAATTTTAAATGATTTCTGACCGCACAATATACGATGAACGGACATGATTACAGGATCCCTAAAAAATGGATCTGGCAAGGAACCTGGTTCTTTGTTTACAAGTGTATCTCATTGTGCTAGAATTGTGATCCAAAACTGATGCATTCCATAGACAAGGACAAACCTGGTATGCACCGTATCATCTTTAATTTGATGACATTTGTTTTCACCCATACACACATACGTATGCTTTGAATTCTTCTGATATTTGTATAATAATTAATTAAACTTGTGGTTATGTGGTTTTGGCTAAGTGAGATATATAAGGAGTGATCAAGGAGCTATATGGAGTGATGAAGGAGCTACATGCGTTGTATGTACAAAAGAAGATGTTTTTATCTGCACGTCTTCAAAACAATTCAAGTTTGCATTTTTGAGTTTGAGGACTAGTGTTAGTATGTTCAAACACATATCTTAGGTTTGTAATGAATGTATTAGCTTTACCACTTTGATCTTATATATATTTGTTTTATTAATGATAATACAAAATATTATTTGAACAATGCTAAGTGGAATTTTTACTAGAAAGCATTTATTTTTTTACCACAATTCGCATTGGAAATGCCTTTGTTTTTTTTTTTTTTTGATAAGGTGTTTTATTGATAACCCGATTGTATAGAAAATAATATTTGCGACAGACTAGAGTAGTATTTTAGGGTCGAAAATTGTTATTGTGACGATTGTGCACTCTAACAAATATAGATTATTTTGTTCGAAAAAAATTTCCTGACACAATTGTTTGGTTGGAAAATCATCGCAAAAAACATATATCTTCTTTTGGAAAGTAATTTGACTACCATATAAGTATTTGTAACAATAAAATAACTTTGGTATTTTGAAAATTCATTTCTGATGAAAAACTAACTATAATGACAAGTCTTGTGTGTTGATAATAAGTATTTTCGACAGCTGGTCTGAAAAAAAATTCAATGGGACAATTTCCAACACCCATCAAGGACTTTTTCCTGTTGGTAATAAGTATTTGCGATGGAAAAATGTCTCTTTCGATGACATTTGACCCTCATTAATGACAATTCGTGTTGCAATGGTTTAACGAAAGGTAGGATCAAGGGGAAATAGTTCACAAGCCGCTAGGGTGTAGTACCATTTGAACATTACTTTGGGGATTCAAAAGTTGAGATCACATATCAGATTAGTAGAAAAGATGAAAAGGTGCGCTTGTTTTGTCTAGGTAGCTTGGGATAGATGGTAAACACGGGAGTGAAGTGACCTCCGTTGGACGTTGGAAGAAAGAAGCTAATAGAGTCATAGAAGATCCCAAAAGAGGCAAATTGCCAAAAAGTTTATCAAATCAGATCTTTGCATCATCTGATCTCGATTGGGTTAACTCCTAAATTCAAGCAATGAACATCAAATAAGCCAATTGACACTCTCGTCCTTACCACAATTTTTTTTTTCTCATTGTTGACCACCAGAGACTATTTCTGCTCTCAAAATCTTGAAATGGAGTTGGATAGATTTTAGGAAGGACGCCCGATGCCTCATCGTCCTTGTCCTCGTCTTCCTTGACCATCCCTTCTTAAAGTCCAAAATTGGCAGGCTTAGTAGTCTTTACGATAGTCATTGCCCTAAATTTATAGCCGTTGAGATTGATTTCCACTTCTTGGCATGTTGCCGGATCTGGCATGACGACAGCTGATTTGTCAATGTTTTTCCTATCGCTGTTTTCTTCTTGACAAAGTGAGTTTCACGTGTCGTTCACATAGCATTGTTCGTTCACTTGGATCCAATGTAGGTGCTAATCTTGTCCTAGGTTGCAATAGGCATCTCGAACTCGTATGTGATGCACATAGCGCCAGTCCTCACGTGATTGTAGTACAAAAAGAATATATTATGATTACACCCAGTCATATTCATATCAGAATTTCCGCTGAATGAACTCGTGTGTTAAACACACACGCGCGCGCGCACACACACACACTCACTTATTAGTACACACACACACACACACACACACACACACACACACACTTATTAGTATTTAATGTTATTGATGAGAACTTGATAGCTATGGATGCGTATTGGATATTGTAGATGAGTACTTGATTTGCTTGTGCCTCAGTTGAGACATTATGAATTGTGTTTCTCAAAATAGGGTTGCTTTACTCTTGATTTCATACTTATACGTATTATGTTTTCTGGAAACTTACTTGATTTACACTGAGGGGTTAGTATGTTCTAAAGAGAAATGCGTTTCAAAAACCTTTATTTTCGCCCACTCACGCTTTTTGTTTTTCGCCCCTCCAAGTTTTAGTTAGCTGAGTCTTTGGTGGCGCACGAGGGAACTTTGGCGATTCTCACATTTTCTCCAAATAAATGTAGGAGCTTGTTTCCAGTTGGGTAATAAGTACCTTAACTAGATTTGCTCTGTTTACTTACGCTTTATGGGTACTTCACACTATTGCTTTCACTATTTATTAGTTAATTATTTCTAACTTCGGTTTAAATTTATCCACATTTCTACATCACTCATTAAATGGTTATGTCACATTCGGATGTCGGCCAACATGCATTGACTTTGGTCATGGTGTGTCATGGTACTTAAAAAAAAGTGTACATTTTGCATATAACAAAGTGGTACATTTTTAAAGACAAATGGGTACAATTATTAATATATTATGATCGGAACACGAATGATACATCACATATTTTTATATAAGTTGTGGGAAATTTTATTCTTTAAGTTATTAACTTTTTAACACACATATCTTACAATTTATATAGTAATACGTGGTGTATTATCTCATGAATCGGTCACACTAAAAGAACTCTCCCACCCCATCCACTCTCATTGCAACGTTATCTCAATCCCTCCCAGCTTTTAGACCTTCTCCAACAATGACCTAAAACCTAAAATTTCCCTTCCCCCCCCCCCCCAAAAAAAAATCCACTCCAACCCATGACCTAAAACCTAAAACTTATTATGAGGCCAAATATCAGCCCAATTTTAGGCCACAAAGTAAAATGGGCCCCACCAACTGAGACTGAAACTAGGGTTGTGAAGCCCACTGCCCAGCTTCCAATCGCCCACAAAGCAAAATCAGCCATGCACGCGCCAGAGAGGAAGATAAGCTGGGTGGGTTGTCCCCGGGGTGTCAGCCAATTATGCAGCCCAACGGCTACTTTTTTCAATCCAATGGCTAGATTTAAATGGATCGTTGGTTAATCCAACGATCTAGGTTAAATTATTTTTTTTTAGTTTTATATTTATATATTTATTGAATCCAACGGCTTAGATTGAATATAGTCAAATTTAACGGTAAAAAAAGATCTAACGACTTAGATCGAATATATTTATTAATTGTCATTTGTATTAAGTTTATATGGTTTATTAAATGTTGTTCGTATTAAGTTTATATGGTTTATATGGTTTATCATGATTTTCATGTATTGATTTAGTGATTTTTCAAAATTTATCGAAATTTAAATATTTTTAGATTAAAATGTTCATATAATTAATTTAGGATAGTCTACATATTTTTTTTTAAAAAGTTAATTTAAAAAAAATTAACCTTAATTCATTCTTTAATAATCTCGGGCTAAACTTTTAGACCAGAAGATTTGAAGTAGAAAAACTATTTCTGAACTAAAACTTAAATTTTATGAACTAAATATTTTTAGATTTTAGGTCATCATTAGAGATAGTTTTACAGAAAAATCCTCTCCAAAATCTGAACCTTTATTTTTTTTAGGGTAAACTGCCAATTTAGTCCCTGAATTATCACCTTAGTGAAAATTAGGTCCCTAAACTATTTTTTCAGAAAAATTAGTCCCTGAATTATAAAAATCTGCCAATTACATCCCTAATGTTATATTCGAAGCTACTATATTCAATTTTCCATCAATTTAAGTCATGTTACTTGCATGTGATACACATTGAAGGCTAGATTGGTAGTTTTTCATAAAGAAATAGTGTATGGAGTTAATTTTGGAGGAGAAATTGGTAGTTTTTCATAAATAAATAGTGTAAGTTAACTTTTAAGGGTAAATTAGACATTAAATTCGCAACATATATGAAATGTTAAGCACTTATAAACAAGAAAATGATGGTATTACATTCTAAAGTGTGTCAAGTGACTTAATTTGACGAAAAATTAGATAAAATAGCTTTGAATATAATAATAGGGATGAAATTAGCAATTTCTAATGAATTTAGGGACTTATTTTACTGAAAAAATAATTCAAGGACCTAATTTTCACTGAGGTGATAATTCAGGGATTAAATTGGCACTTCACGCTTTTTTTTATTTGGCCCTGTCTAAGTCCGCAGAGGGAGGTCCCATCCAATGTGTCCCATTTATGACCAAGTACCATTGTCCTCCACTAGGGATATACTATATCCTTTCTTCCGTTTGAACGCAGATTGTTTCTGCGCTGAAAGTGGGCACAATTTCGTCTTTATATATATTTTCTGTTTTTTATTGTTTAATCTCTGATGATTTTCTTGGAACAAGCGTATATTTTATTGAAAGATGCTTTACAGAAAGAAGAAAATGCTTTTGGACAAACTTTTCTTTTAATTAGGCATATTTAAAAGAAAATTTTAAAGTAGCAGCATTATCAATTATAAAGTATTTTTAAGTATATGAAAGTGACTGATCCTTGTTTCTTCAAATTTTAAATTTTTGTCCTCCATGGAGCCTCTGTAACTTTGTGCACAGACTACAATTTCAATTTTTCTGTGGTAAACTCCAATCTAGTCTCAGGTGCGACTGTAGTTCAGATTCTCTTTCTGCTATCTGGTCCAAGAAATAGAGAGATGGAGTCGATCGGGACTCTGTTGTACATGTGTTGCAGATCATTTTCTTCTTCGCCTCCTGCGGCTGATTCTGATGTAGCTGATTCTGCTGCCGATTCTGATGTAGCTGATTCTGCTGCCGATTCTGATGTAGTTGTTGATGATACTGATGCTGATAACCCCCCACGTCGAGAAAAGTATGATGTGTTTATCAGTTTCAGAGGTGAGGACACCCGCCTTGGTTTTACCAGCCATCTTCATGCTGCCTTACTTCAGAAGAAAATTGAAACCTACATCGATAACAGACTTCAGAGAGGAGAAGAAATCGGACCTGCCCTTCTAGAAGCAATCGAGAAATCCACCATTTCGGTGATCATTTTCTCACAAAACTATGCTGATTCCACATGGTGTTTGGATGAGCTTGTGCATATACTCGAATGCAAGGAAAGATATGGCCACATGGTTATACCCATATTCTACGACATCAATCCATCTCATGTACGAAAACAACACGGGAGTTATGCGGATACATTTGCTCAACTTGCAAAACGTGTCGATAACAGTATCGACAAGGTGCACAAGTGGAGGGATGCTTTGAGGACTGCGGCCAATCTATCTGGGTTTGATTATTCAAACAAATCCGGGTAACTAACTCATCCTTTTAACTTGTATAAAATTATAAATTTTCTTTAAACTTGTGAGAATTTGATTTGTGCTAAGATTCGGTAAAGCGTGTTTAAGACTAACTATTGCTTTTCTACCTAATCATATATATCTCTATGCGCAGGACGGAGGCAGATCTAATTAAGAATGTTGTCGATCGTATTTGGACCAAATTGATTTGTGAATCATCATGTGATTTAGAGGGCCTGATTGGAATTGAAAGCCGCATTCCGCAAATTGAAGAGCTATTGGGCATTCATTCATCGGATGCTTGCATCACTGTTGGTATTTGGGGCATGGGTGGTATTGGCAAGACCACCCTTGCTGAAACTATATTTCACAAACTCTCTTCTAAATTCGAAGCTTCTTGTTTTGTTAAGAATGTTAGGGAGAAGTCAGAAAAAGCAGATGGACTAGATCACTTGGAAAAAACACTTCTTAAGGAGATATTAAAGGAAGAAGGTCTATCCATGCGATCAACTTTTGTTCGAGAGAGGCTCAAGTGTACAAAGGTCCTCATCGTTCTTGATGATGTGAGTGATTCAATACAGCTGGAACGTTTAGCTGGCAAGCGTCTTCGGTATGGCACTGGAAGTAGAATCATTATCACAAGTAGAGATAAGAGAACACTTCCTGAAGAGGGTAAGATCTACGAGGTTGAGGGATTAAAACGGGATGATGCTCTTCAGCTCTTCTGTTCTCACGCTTTCAAGAATAAAAGTACTCCTATAACAGATTATAAGGAGTTGGCAGAAAAGGCGGTGGACTATGCTGGACGCGTTCCTTTAGCTCTTACAGTTCTGGGATCGTCGTTCTGCAATTGCACGAGCAAAGAAGAATGGGAAGAGCAATTCAACAAATTGAAACGATTTCCCAGCAAAGATATCCAGAAAGTGTTGAGAACAAGTTATGATGGATTGGAACAAAGTGAGAAGGAGATATTTCTGGATATAGCATGTTTTCATAAAGGGAATGCTTTGCATGAGGTAAAACGAACGTTAGCTTCCTGTGGACGCTTTCCGAAAAACGGAATTGATATTCTCATTAATAGGTGTCTCATATCAATTGTTTCAACATGGAAAGGGAAAACCATAGAGATGCACGATTTGCTACAAGAAATGGGAAGGCAAATTGTTCAAGAACAAGGTATTAAAGATCCCGGTAAAAGGAGTAGGTTGTTCACTGCTGAGGATATCTATCGTGTATTGAAGAGTAACACGGTAAGCGCCAAATGCATTCAATTTTTTTCTTTTCATTTTTTTAGAAAATAAAAATTACAAACTTGAGATGATAACAGAACAAAGTAAAACTAATTTATAATAAAGAAGTGAGATTGTTAAAAGATGAATTTGATTGAATTTTTATTGTGTTAGGAAGTGTTTGGTATATGAACAAATGTTTGGTTATTTAGACAAGTAGAGGAAGATACAATTATGTTGGATATTTGACTAGACTAACACACTTGTACATGATTACCATAGTAAATACTCTTTGTTCCAAATGTGCGTTACATTTTAATATGTTTATATTCACATTTAAACTTTCTTCTTATTCTCAGGAAACTCCATATGTTGAAGCCATACAGGTTAATTGGTATAATCTTCAAGAGCAACCATTGGAACCATTGGAACATGCAGACTTCAAAAAGATGTCTAACCTAATAATGCTTATGGTGGATGGTCGCTTCGAATTCACCGCTTCTCTAGACCTTCCCGATTCTCTTCGTTATCTTTATTGGAGGGGATATCCACTGGAATCCTTGCCGTCAAAATTTTCTCTGAAAAATCTAGTTGAGCTTTATTTGCCAGAGAGCAAAGTTAAGGAGCTTTGGAAAGAAGAGCAGGTATATTATATTATATGCCTATTTTAATTCTTGTATAAAATCAAGTGTAGAAATTATATTAATTCTTTATATTTCTATTTCATTTGTTGCAGATACTTGTCAACTTACAAGTTATCAATCTGTCAAAGTCTAGAAATCTAACTGAAGTTCCAAATCTCTCGGGGAGTCAAAAAATTGTGGAGATAAATCTCAATGGCTGTCGAAGTTTGGTTGAAATTCCTTCGTATTTTCAACATCTTGACAAGCTTACTCATCTTGATCTTGGATTCTGCTACCGTCTCAAGTATCTTCCAGAGATGCGAGGAAATATTCAATACTTAAAGTTAAAATGCAGTGGTATAGAGGAGTTGCCTGAATCAATCTGTAAGTTGAAATATCTTGAGAGTCTTCGTCTCACCAGGTGCTATAGATTTTCCAAATTCCCTGAAATCTTGAAGCCAATGGAACATTTGGTGTCTCTTTGTTTGGAAGAGACAGCTGTCGAAATGCTTCCTTCGTCTATTGGAAATCTAAATGGGCTTCAAGATTTAAACCTTAGTCGCTGCTATCAACTTAAGGATGTCCCAACAAGTATCTACAGTTTAACCAATCTTAAACGTCTCTACTTTTATGGTTGTCATAGACTTGAAAAATTGCCTTCCAGCTCTGTCGGTTTTCTCTCTTTAGAAGAACTAGATCTCAGCTACAGCGGTATACTGGAAATACCAGCAAGCATCAAACAAGCTTCTCGGTTGTCTATACTCGACTTAGAAGGCTGCAAGCGGCTTCGATCTATACCAGAGCTCCCAGTGCTATGTAATGTTACTGCTGAAGGCTGCAGGTCGCTGAAGATAGTGTCAAGTTCAAGGATAACACTCACACAAGGTTATAAACCTAATTATTGTTGCAGAGTTTTTACTGATTGCCCAAAATTGGATAATAATTCAAGGAGCAACATAATGGATGAAGCACAGATTACAATTATGCGAATGAAAAATGTTGCGCCATTAAAGGACTATTGCTTGGCTTATAATCCCTGGCCTCAGATTAACATTGCATGTCCAGGAAAAGAAATTCCAAATTGGTTCAGCTATCAAAATGAGGGATCTTCAGTAGACATCGAGCTTTGTCCAGATTGGTTTCGAACAGGTTTATTTGGTTTCGCTCTGTCTGTTGTTGTTTCTGACGTTTCAGTGGCGCGGTATACCGTCTGGAGGGGAAGTGCTAATTTCATTGTCAAATTCATGGGTGAAAGCCATGTACTGTTCAGTTCTCACTACATGATCCGGGGCAACAGCGACTATCACGTGCATGTGTGGAATGAGGCCTTTAGAAGTGAAAAGGTAGGAAAAAACTGCTCCCCTGATGTTTACAAACATGCCAAAGAGGCCTCTGTTGTCTTCTGCATGTTGGATTCAATGAAGGTGGAAAGCTGTGGCATATGCCCATTGTATGCCGAAGATGCTGAGAAATTAAAATTTGGTCATGTGTTCATGTCGAGGGGACCGAAAGTAGAAGAAGAAACAAGACAAGATGATGATTCCAAAGGTGGTGGATCAGGAGATGAGCCTCTAGTCAGTGGATTAAGTGATGAGTCAGAATCCAATGAAAGTGGTGATCATGTTGTCTTCCGCAAGGTTATTGAAGATTCTGAAGATTCTGAAGATTCTGAAGGTGGTGGATCAGGAGATGAGCCTCAAGTTAGAGGATCAAGTGATGAGTCTGAAGCAAATGAAAGTGATTAGGAAAAACGTTTTAAAGCAAATGACCTGCTTCTGTTGTCTTCAACCCGGTGGATTTAGAAGAACGACCTGCTTCTGCTTCCCATATGGTGGAAAGCTGTGGTATATGCCCATTGTATGCCGAAGATGCTGAGAAATTCAAATTTGGTCATGTGTTCATGTTGCGGAAGATCAGACCATGGAATCAATCGAGAGCGCCGCGCGCTCAGGCTGCCGTACGCTTGAGGAGCGCCGGGAAGAACACGGGAGTTATGCGGATGCATTTGCTCAACTTGAAAAGCGTTTCGAGGACGGTATCGATAAGGTGCACAAGTGGAGGGATGCCTTGAAGACTGCAGCCAATCTATCTGGGTTTGATCATTCAAACAAATCCGGGTAACTAACTCATTCTTTAACTTGTCTAAAGTTATAAATTTTCTTTAAACTTGTGACAGTTCGATTTGTGCTAAAATTTGGTAAAGCATATTTAGTACTCTAGATTTGATGGACTTGTTTTGACCCTCAAATTCTTCAGTCGGCTCTGGAGGAAACCAGAAAACTCTCCAGCTCAGTTCAAGAATAAGCCTGTGGAAAGTTACTTCTTCAAAAACAAAAATATCACATATCATCTCTTCTCATTTTTCTTCTCTTTATCCTTCATGCTGCTGCAAGATGGGGAGAAGGTGAACAATCAGCCGGAGCTCTGATTGCTTACCTTGTCTGTCACCTCTTTCAGCAGATCCCCTAGCTCGGCGACTTGGGGGACTCCTACTACATGGTTTGTATCGCGCTTGACCAAGCCTGAAACTACAAGTAAGCTTCAAGTGAAATTGATACATTACCTTGTGCATCTCCACCAGTTAAAGATACCACCCCTGGATGGAGGAAGAGAACTTCCAGAGAAGATGCCACATCTACCTATGAGACAGATAAGGCAAGTCAAGACGATACCACACTCCGATACTTAGAAGTTTCGTGATTACGAGATCATTCTCTCACAATATTTCCTAATGTCATTTGTACTAAATCATTCACTTGTACTCACTAAAGGAGAGCTTGAACCTATGTACTTGTGTAAACCCTTCACAATTAATGAGAACTCTTCTATTTCGTGGACGTAGCCAATTTGGGTGAACCACGTACATCTTGTGTTTGCTTTCCTATCTCTATTCATTTATATACTTATCCACACTAATGACCGGAGCAATCTAGCGAAGATCACAAAAAGCGACCGTTTTCGCTACCTAGGATCTATCTTGCAAGAGAACGGAGAATTAGATGGAGATCTCAACCATAGAATACGAGCTGGATGGATGAAGTGTAAGAGTGCATCCGGCGTGTTGTGTGACCGTCGTAGGCCACTGAAGCTCAAGGGAAAATTTTATAGGATGGCAATAAGGCCAACGATGTTGTATGACACAGAATGTTGGACGGTAAAGCATCAACACGTACACAAAATGGGTGTAGCGGAGATGAGGATGCTTTGTGGGATGTGTGGGCACACGAGAAAGGATAAGATTGGGCATGAGGATATCCGAGGTAAAGTAGGAGTAGCCGAAATTGAAGGAAAGATGAGAGAAAATCGGTTCCGGTGATTTGGACATGTGCAAAGAAGGCCGACTGACGCTCCGGTTCGAAGATGTGACTACGGGACAGAGGTTCAGGGCCGAAGGGGTAGAGGAAGACCTAGGAAAACTTTGGAAGAGACTCTAAGAAAAGACTTAGAGTACTTGGATCTAACGGAGGACATGATACAAAACCGAGCGCAATGGCGTTCTAGGATTCATATAGCCGACCCCACTTAGTGGGAAAAGGCTTTGTTGTTGTTGTTGTTATTGCCTTTTTCTACATAATCATATATATATTTATGCCAGGACGGAGGCAGATCTAATTAAGAATGTTGTCGATCGTATTTGGACCAAATTGATTTGTGAATCATCATGTGATTTAGAGGGCCTGATTGGAATTGAATGCTGCATTCAGCAAATTGAAGAGCTATTGGGCATTCATTCACAAGACGCTTGCATCACTGTTGGTATTTGGGGAATGGGTGGTATTGGCAAGACCACCCTCGCTGAAACTGTATTCCACAAACTTTCTTCTAAATTTGATGCTTCTGGTTTTGTTAAGAATGTTAGGGAGAAGTCAGAAAAAGCAGATGGACTAGATCACTTGGAAAAAACACTTCTTAAGGAGATATTAAAGGAAGAAGGTCTATCCATGGGATCAACTTTTGTTCGAGATAGGCTCAAGTGTACAAAGGTCCTCATCGTTCTTGATGATGTGAGTGATTCAATACAGCTGGAACGTTTAGCTGGCAAGCGTCTTCGGTATGGCACTGGAAGTAGAATCATTATCACAAGTAGGGATAAGAGAACACTTCCTGAAGAGGGTAAGATCTACGAGGTTGAGGGATTAAAACGGGATGATGCTCTTCAGCTCTTCTGTTCTCACGCTTTCAAGAATAAAAGTACTCCTATAACAGATTATAAGGAGTTGGCAGAAAAGGCGGTGGACTATGCTGGAGGCGTTCCTTTAGCTCTTAAACTTCTGGGGCCCTTGTTCTTCAGTTGCAAGAGCAAAGCAGACTAGGAAGATGAATTGGACAAACTGAAAGAATTTCCCAATGAAAAGCTCCAGAGAGTGTTGAGACTAAGTTATGATGGATTAGAAAGAAATGAGAAGGAGATATTTTTGGATATAGCATGTTTTCATAAAGGGAATAAAGTGAAAGAGGTAAGAAAAAGGTTGGCTATCCGTGTACGCTTTGCGGCGGCTGAAATTAGAGTTCTCGTTGATAAGTCTCTCATATCAATTAAGTTAATAAGATGGGAAATTATAGAGATGCATGATCTGCTTGAAGAATTGGGAAGAACAATTGTTTGGGAACAATGTATTGAAGATCCCGGAAAATGGAATAGGTTGTTCAACGATGATGATATATATCGTGTACTGAAGATTAACAAGGTAAGAGCCA
The DNA here is from genome assembly GCF_916048215.2 of Malus sylvestris. Taxonomy (NCBI): domain Eukaryota; kingdom Viridiplantae; phylum Streptophyta; class Magnoliopsida; order Rosales; family Rosaceae; genus Malus; species Malus sylvestris. The sequence goes on from NC_062264.1 coordinate 26,358,775, forward strand.
AATGCATTGAATTTTTTTCTTTTCTTTTTCTAGGAAAAACGAAAAACGAACTTTAGATGATAACACAACAAAGTAAAACTCATTTATAATAAAGAAGTCTGATTCTTAAAAAAATAATTTGATTGAATTTTTATTGTGTTAGGAAGTCTTTGGAATATGAACAAATGTTTGTTTTTTCAGACAACTAGAGGAGGATACACTTGTACAGCATTACATGTTAACATGTTCAAAATATATACATTTAAACTTTGTTCTTATTGTCAGGAAACTCCAAATGTTCAAGCCATAATGTTTGCTTGGTCAAGGATTAAAAAGCGACCATTGAAAAGTGCAGACCTCAAAGTGATGTCTAACCTAAAAATGCTAATTGTGGATAGTTTTGTCGCTGACTCTTTTGTCGCTTCTCTAGACCTTCCCGACTCTCTTCGTTATCTTTACTGGCCTCGTTATCCACTGGAATCTTTGCCGTCAAATTTTTCTCCTGAAAATCTAGTTGAGTTTCATATGCAATATAGCCAAGTTAAGAAGCTTTGTAAAGAAGACCAGGTATATTTTATACCTATTTTCATTCTTGTATCAAATGAAGTGTAGAAATTATATTTTAATTCTTGATATTTCTATTTAATTTGCTGCAGATACTTGTGAACTTAGAAGTGATCGATCTGAAGCAATCTTGGTACCTATCTGAACTTCCAAATCTCTCTGAGAGTCTAAAAATTGTGAGCATAGATCTCTTTGGCTGTAGAAGTTTGGTTGAAATTCCTTGGTCTTTTCAACATCTTGACAAGCTTACTCATCTTGATGTTGGAGACTGCACCAGTCTCGAGTATCTTCCAGAGATGCCAAGGAATATTCTATACTTAGATTTACAAAACAGTGGTATAAAGGAGTTGCCCGAATCAGTTTGGTCTCACGAAAATATTTCTCACTTGGATATTACTGGTTGTAAAGACCTTGAGAAACTTCCAAGCAACAAGTGTAAGCTGAAAGTCTCTGGTTGTTTTAATCTAGATGGCTGCACATCTCTTAGTGAGTTTTCTGAGCTTCCCAGGGATATAAGTAAATTATCATTGGTTGGTTGCATGAGACTTGTGAGTCTACCAGCCAACATTTGTAAGTTGAAATATCTCGAGGGATTCAATCTCTCTAGGTGCTCTAAACTTCAAAACTTCCCCGAGATATTGGAGCCAATGAAACATTTGAAGTACTTAAATTTAAGTCAAACAGCGATTAAAGAGCTACACTCATCAATCGAGTTTCTCCCTGCGCTCAAAACACTTGAACTACAAAGTTGCAAAAGGCTTTCAAGTATCCCAAAAAGCATTTGTAAGTTGAAATATCTCGAGGAACTCAATCTGTCAGGCTGCTCCAAACTTAAAAACTTCCCAGAGATCTTGGAGCCTATGGAACATTTGAAGTCCTTGGATTTAAGTCAAACAGCGGTTGAAAAGCTGTACTTATCAATTGAGTTTCTCCCTAACATCATGAGGAGAAGTGCTGATAACCAAAGTTATTATGTGTTGGGTCACAAGACCGCCAACATTCGTGATCTTTACACGTTGGGTCATAAATTACGACAGGGACAATTTGGGTCTACGTATTTATGCATTGAGATTGCTACTGGCTGTCATTATGCGTGTAAGTCTATCTCCAGGAGGAAGTTGATCTCGAAGGAGGATGTGGACGATGTTAGGATGGAGATTCAGATAATGCACCATTTGGCTGGTCACAAGAATATTGTGACAATCAAGGGCGCTTATGAGGATTCACTGTATGTTCATATTGTAATGGAGCTTTGTGGCGGGGGTGAGTTGTTTGATCACATTATCCAGAGGGTTTATTACAGTGAGAGAAAGGCAGCTGAATTGACACGGATTATTGTTGGTGTTGTTGAAGTTTGCCATTCACTTGGTGTCATGCATAGAGAAATGAAACCCGAAAACTTCTTGTTGATTTTTCTCTCAAGGCCATTGATTTTGGACTCTCAGTTTTCTTCAAACCGGGTAAACAAACAAAAGTAATTTCATTTCGTTTTGTTGATTTTAGCTATGATGTGAGTTTAATTCACCTAATATTGATCAAATAGTAATATGGCATATCTTATATCGTGTTCACATGGAATGCATGTTGAACTGGAATGCATGGATATAGTAATAAAATTTCATTATTTCCTGTTTATTGCTACTGCCCCTAGACAATTATTGAACTGGAATACATGTTGAGTACTTGTTGTCATTTAGAAACCAATGTTTGTTTAACACTATTACGTCCTTTCCAGGTCAAGTTTTCACTGATGTGGTTGGAAGCCCATATTATGTTGCTCCGGAGGTACTCCTCAAGCATTATGGACCTGAAGCGGATGTGTGGACTGCAGGAGTTACACTGTATATTCTGCTCAGTGGTGTGCGACCATTTTGGGCAGGTAATGGTGGTTTCATATTTTAACGAAACAGAGATTACTCCATGATTCCTGTTACTGAATAGTTTTACCTGTTTGGTGATTGGGATACAGAAACCCAGCAGGGGATATTTGATGCGGTCTTAAAGGGATATATAGACTTTGAATCAGAGCCATGGCCTGAAATATCTGACAGTGCAAAATACCTAATCCGGAAGATGCTATGTTCTAGGCCTTCAGACCGCTTAACTGCACATGAAGTGCTATGTATGTTTAACCTCTCTTAGCAGTTTAAGTTATTTTAGTACAATATTGTGCATGATTTAGTGCGACCAGAAATAGGTAGCTTATTTGTTAATGGTTCTCTGTTTCTTTTCTTTGGATGGATCATGTCATTACTACTACGTGCACAACATTTGTTGATAAATTATGCCCCGAAATTTGTTAAGCAGCTGAGACACCAAAACACCAATTTAAAGTGTATGGCGTGGGAAATTTTGCTTCCTTTTCAAGTCACACCAATTTCTTAAATTTCCTTTTTAATGTGAGGGTTCTCAAATTTGAGGAAATGAACAACCAGAATGATTCTGTTGAAGAGGAATTAACAATAATTGTCCAGTATATGTTGCACACTTTTTGCTTTTAAGTGATGAATTTTCTTTTTTAGGTCACCCTTGGATTTGCGAAAATGGGGTTGCTTCTGATAGAGATCCAGCTGTACTTTCTCGTCTCAAAACGTTTTCTGCTATGAACAAGTTAAAGAAGATGGCTTTACGGGTAAGTGCATGGGAGTCTGGAACACTGTTTGGCATTTCTATCAGATTTAGTATTTTCTTGCAAAGAATATTTGTATGTGACGTTGACTTTTGGCATGCCCCTTAACTAGAATGCTACAACTTATGCTTAAGGTTTTTTTGTCTTTATGTTATATCAGGTAATAGCTGAAAGCCTATCTGAGGAGGAAATTGCTGGACTCAGAGAGATGTTTCAGGCTATGGATACTGATAATAGTGGTGCAATAACATTTGATGAACTTAAAGCTGGTTTGCAGAGATACGGCTCTACCATGAAGAATACAGAGATACGTGATCTTATGGATGCGGTAAGATGCTTGTTTCCAAACAGAATCATCTGTAGTTGGCTTGCCTACTAGTCTAATTCTCAAATTTGTGATTATTTATCTTCAACTTTGTTTATGTTTCACAAAGCTAAGCATTTTTTCGTTCTTTCCCAGGCTGATGTGGACCACAGTGGAACAATTGATTATGGAGAATTTATAGCTGCTACAGTTCATCTTAACACAATACGTTGGTGTATTTAACACAATACGTTGAAATGAAGGAAAGCTTATTTATTGATATCCCCGATAAGCTACAAATATGTACATATACATGAGTCAAAATAAACACACAAGAGGGAGCCTTCACAAAGGTTCCTTAGGAGAAGTCTCAGCAGTCGGTAGAGCCCCAGAAAGAGAAGGCACCGGAGGGGGATCATTTGGAGCCTCAGTACTGGACAGAACCATAGAAGGAGGAGGCATCAGAGGTTGATCATTTGGAGCTTCATTACGCGGTACAGCCCCAGAAGACGAAGGCAATAAATGCCTTTGGAACAAACCCACAAATCTCTGATGATCAAGTAAAACCTGACCATCAGTTTCCTTCATCTGGTCAAGCTTCCTCTTCATGTTTGTAGCATAGTCATGTGCGAGCTGGTGCAACTGTTTATTCTCATGCTTGAGCCCTCTAATCTCCTGTTTGAGACTCATCACTTCAGCCGCCAATGATTCAACTTGGCGGGTTCGAGCAAATAGGCGTTGGGCCATATTAGACACAGAACCTGCACACTGAACACTGAGAGCCAGCGAATCCTTAACAGCTAACTCATCAGACCGTTTGGAAAGTAGTCTGTTATCTTTGGGAGTGAGAAGGTTCCTGGCCACCACCGCAGCGGTCATATCATTCTTCATCACGGAATCCCCAACGGTAAGAGGACCAGTTGGGGAGACGAAGGATGGGCGCCATATGTTGTCTGGAGAAGGCGGGGCTGCCTCTTCAACAAGGTTCAAGTCAAAACGACGGTCGGAGGGGCCAGACATTTTCAAAGGTGTTGAAGAGAGAAGAGGTCGGACAAATCAAGATCTTAGAAGTGCAAGAATGAAGCTTCTACTGGTGGAGATTCAAGTGTGCTTTGGAACTTAATGTCAGCTCCTATAAAAATCTGCACTCGACGGAGCCTCAGAAATCAAAGAGGCGCCTGCTCAGAAATCGAAGAGGCGTTTGCTTTCTCAAAAGTTGGGCTGCTTAGAGATCACGAGGGTTGATCTCAGAAATCGAAGAGCCGTTTGCTTTCTCAAAAGTTGGGTTGCTCAAAGACCACGAAGGCCGATCTCAGAAATCGAAGAGGCGCTCGCTTTCTCAAAAGCTGGGCTCCCTAGAGACCACGAGGGCCGATCTCAGAAATCGAAGAGGCACCTACTTTTCCAGCCTTGTCAGCACCTGTCACACGCACACTCAGCTTTGCGGAAATTATGGGCATTCTGTCAAAGACTTCTGGGGAAGTAGAAAACACATGAATCTTACTGTTCAATCACCCACTTCCCACACGCAACAATAGCTCATGGGTACCACAGATAACTTTGCCAAAGTTCTCTGCCAAAGTTGAGCACGTGAAGCTTGCAGCTCCCACTACATCGCTCTGACCAAGAAGGGTAAAAGAATAGCAAAGAAACAGCACTAACAAAGTTTAGACCCATAAATTTTGAAGGTCTAGCTACCATATTATTACCCACAAGGGTAAAGGAACAGTACCACTGCTGGATAATTGGAAAGTCCATGTATGTCAACCTTTGTGCTTCGTGGCAAGGTAGAATAGCAAACATGCCCAACCTTTACTCACATTCGAGAAAACACTCCCAATAAGATTGCTTGCTCCAAAATCGAAGAGGCACCGTCCTTCGAATCTAAAGAGCCAGACTCCCAACATGACTACTTTCTTAAAAATCGAAGAGAGGGTAAAGGAACAGTACCATTGCTGGATAATTGGAAAGTCCCTGTGTGTCAACCTTTGTGCTTCGTGGCAAGGTAGACTAGCAAACATGCCCAACCTTTACTCACATTCGAGAAAACACTCCCAACAAGATTGCTTGCTCCAAAATCGAAGAGGCACCGCCCTCCGAATCTCGAGAGCCACTCTCCCAACATGATTACTTTCTCAAAAATCGAAGAGACACTGCTCCCCGAATCTCGAGAGCCAGACCCCCAGCATGATTGCTTTCTCAAAAATCGGTGAGGCACCGTTCTCCGAATCAATCGAAGAGGCGCTCGCTTCTCAAAAGCTGGGCTGCTCAGAGACCACGAGGGCCGATCTCAGAAATCGAAGAGGCACCTACTTTTCTAGCCTTGTCAGCACCTGTCACACGCACTCAGCTTTGCAGAAATTATGGGCATTCTGTCGAAGACTTCTGGTGAAGTAGAAAGCACATGAATCTTACTGTTCAATCACCCACTTCCCACACGCAACAATAACTCATGGGTACCACAGATCACTTTGCCAAAGTTTTCTGCCAAAGTTGAGCACGTGAAGCTTGCAGCTCCCACTACATCGCTCTGACCAAGAAAGGTAAAAGAATAGCAAAGAAACAGCACTAACAAAGTTTAGACACATAAATTTTGAAGGTCTAGCTACCATATTATTACCCACAAGGGTAAAGGAACAGTACCACTGCTGGATAATTGGAAAGTCCCTGTGTGTCAACCTCTGTGCTTCGTGGCAAGGTAGACTAGCAAACATGCCCAACCTTTACTCACATTCGAGAAAACAGTCCCAACAAGATTGCTTGCTCCAAAATCGAAGAGGCACCGTCCTTCGAATCTCGAGAGCCAGACTCCCAACATGACTACTTTCTCAAAATCGAAGAGAGGGTAAAGGAACAGTACCATTGCTGGATAATTGGAAAGTCCCTGTGTGTCAACCTTTGTGCTTCGTGGCAAGGTAGACTAGCAAACATGTCCAACCTTTACTCACATTCGAGACAACACTCCCAACAAGATTGCTTGCTCCAAAATCGAAGAGGCACCGCCCTCCGAATCTCGAGAGCCAGACTCCCAACATGATTACTTCCTCAAAAATCGAAGAGACACTGCTCTCCGAATCTCGAGAGTCAGACCCCCAGCATGATTGCTTTCTCAAAAATCGAAGAGGCATCGTTCTCCGAATCTCGAGAGCCAGATACCACAGACCACTTTTTCAAAGTGCTCTGACAGAGTTAAAACATGTGAAACTGGCAGCTCCCACTACCGAGCTATGACCAAGCAGGGTAAAGGAATAGCATTACTACTTGTTGTTAGGGAGACTCCTATATATGTCGACTTCCATCCCCAACGGACAGGCAGACCTGCAAAAATGCTCAACCCTTCATCATATCTGAGAGGGCACTCCCAACAAAGCCTTTCGAAATATTCAGCTTTCTTTCCCCCCGATAATACCTCTGCAAACAAGCTATACTAGAGCAAGAATATCTCATATCATCAGGGTTAAAAGCAAAAGTATCCCATATCATGCTTTTTCCCTGTTTTTTCTTTTGGCCTTGTTTTTACCTGCAAGACAAGGAGAAAGAGAGCAATCAGTCAGCACTTGGAATCAAGCTTCCAGCCAGGAACTGACTGCCTGGAACCCCTTACCTGATTACTTACCTGGCATTGCTCTCGAGTACTCATCTTCAACATCTTATGTTTCCAGGGAAGATTCCGCATCTGCTTGAGGAACAGATAGGGCAAGTGCGAATGATACAAGGAAGCATGTGGAGACAAGCGTAACAGCACACGTGCCGATACATCCATTACTCTGTCAAAAGCAAAAGTATCCCATATCAGCAGGGTGGAACGTACTCTAGATTTGATGGACTTGTTTTGACCCTCAAATTCTTCAGTCGGCCTTATACTCTGGAGGAAACCAGAAAACCCTCCAGCTCAGTTCAAGAATAAGCCTGTGGAAAGTTACTTCTTCAAAAGCAAAAGTATCTCATATCATCTCTTCTCATTTTTCTTCTCTTTATCCTTCATGCTACTGCAAGATGGGGAGAAGGTGAACAATCAGTCGGAGCTCTGATTGCTTACCTTGTCTGTCACCTCTTTCAGCAGACCCCTAGCTCGGCGACTTGGGGGACTCCTACTACATGGTTTGTATCGCGCTTGACCAAGCCTGAAACTACAAGTAAGCTTCAAGTGAAATTGATACATTACCTTGTGCATCTCCACCAGTTAAAGATACCACCCCTGGATGGAGGAAGAGTACTTCCAGAGAAGATGCCACATCTACCTATGAGACAGATAAGGCAAGTCAAGACGACACCACACTCCGATACTTAGAAGTTTCGTGATTACGAGATCATTCTCCCACAATATTTCCTAATGTCATTTGTACTAAATCATTCACTCGTACTCACTAAAGGAGAGCTTGAACCTATGTACTTGTGTAAACTCTTCTATTTCGTGGACGTAGCCAATTTGGGTGAACCACGTACATCTTGTGTTTGCTTTCCTATCTCTTTTCATTTATATACTTATCCACACTAATGACCGGAGCAATCTAGCGAAGATCACAAAAAGCGACCGTTTTCGTTACCTAGGATCTATCTTGCAAGAGAACGGAGAATTAGATGGAGATCTCAACCATAGAATACGAGCTGGATGGAAAGAGTGCATCCGGCGTGTTGTGTGACCGTCGTAGGCCACTGAAGCTCAAGGGAAAATTTTATAGGACGGCAATAAGGCCAGCGATGTTGTATGGCAGAGAATGTTGGGTGGTGAAGCATCAACACGTACACAAAATTGGTGTAGCGGAGATGAGGATGCTTCGTGGGATGTGTGGGCACACGAGAAAGGATAAGATTGGGAATGAGGATATCCGAGGTAAAGTAGGAGTAGCCGAAATTGTAGGAAAGATGAGAGAAAATCGGCTCTGGTGATTTGGACATGTGCAAAGAAGGCCGACTGACGCTCCGGTTCGAAGATGTGACTACGGGATAGAGGTTCAGGGCCGAAGGGGTAGAGGAAGACCTAGGAAAACTTTGGAAGAGACTCTAAGAAAAGACTTAGAGTACTTGGATCTAACGAAGGACATGACACAAAACCGAGCGCAATGGCGTTCTAGGATTCATATAGCCGACCCCACTTAGTGGGAAAAGGCTTTGTTGTTGTTGTTGTTGTTGTTGTTGTTGTTGTTGTACAGTTCATCTTAACAAACTAGAACGTGAAGAACATCTGGTTGCTGCCTTCCGATACTTTTGATGAGGATGGAAGTGGTTATATTACGGTTATAAGCTCCAGCAAGCTTGTACAGAACATCACATGACTGACGTCCATCTTGAAGATATTATAAAAGAAGTTGATCAGGATAATGTAAGTTGCCAAAATTTCACAAGGGAATTGCATCATTCTTCAAATATTTGAATCATCTAGTAATTGTTAAGCTTGTATGAGCAACCAAATATATTTGCGACTCTTATGGCCATGTGTAAGATCCCCAAAAATAGTTTGATGGAGCATCATGTATTGTACAATCGTCTTTGTAGATTTAGGCTTGTTATTGGTTTTACTCAAAGATTCAATTATGTCCCGCATGCAGGATGGAAGGATTGACTACGGTGAGTTTGTCGCCATGATGCAAAAGGGCAATGTGAAAGGCAACATGCCAATTGGAAGACGGACTTTGAGGAACAGTCTAAATTTGAGCATGAGAGATGCACGATGCACCAGGAGCTCATTAGCTTCCAACTAAGCACGCCAGCGTCATGTAAAGGTATCCTTCTCCGCATATCTATGTATCCAGATAACTTCATTTGTACAGAATATTGTCCCAAACAGATGCTATGCCTTTTTCCTCTACGCTTAAATGCTACGTGATTAATCTTGCGATATCCTGTTGGCAGGTTGTACAGCAAAGTCAGAAGAAGAGATTCGAATAGGGAGACGTAACATTTTGAGAGTTGGGAGATTTCTGTTGTTTTTTTATTTTGTTAAGTGATGCCTTTTGTATTGCTGTATGATGATCAAACAATATTTGGACAGTGGGAAGTGTTATTTCAAGATTCTAACGTATTTTTGTGTGGGTGAAGAAGGTAAATAACTCCAGGCTCCCAGCACATGAGTACAATTTACAACATTGAAAAGGGGCTGCAAAAGAAAGAAAAATAAAAAAACAGTAAAAAAGTGGAAATTTAATTTCATCTCCAGTAACATAATTTCAGTGTCCTCAACGATATATCGAGTCTATCTGGTAATTTCCACCCCACATAAAGAAAAAATTTCATGACACAAATTTATTGCCAGCGTAGTGTCCTGTACTGCAACGTACATCTGGATGATGATCTTGAATTCTTGATGCAATGAATCTATTCTCTAAGATGATTTTAGAGAATATTAATACTGATACGGTGCAATTTGTCTCAAGATTTTAAAAATTTACAGTGACAAGTGGACAGACCCAGATTGGATTCCTTTGAATCTGTCTCTGGAATTTGTCTGTCCCTCCAATTAACAAATTATACTAACAGTTTTTATATGGTTTTCTAAAAAATAGATCCGAGTTATTTAACCGTCATGTCTTTGTTAAAAAATCAAAATTTAAAATTTAATTATTAAAAATTCAGGAACATCTTTATGCCTTTGTTAAAAAACAAAAAATAAAATGAATTTTAATTATTAAAAATTCAAGAATTTCCTATACTCCGTAGTACCATAAACGCCCAAATATAAGGAACCTTGTATGTTTTGCTTACTTCATATCTAATCAAAGCTACCATCTTGTCTGTAAATAAGCTTGGAAATCATTTGTACAAAGATTTCAAAGCATGTTTTATAATATGAATTTGAAAAAAAATGACAAAACTTTTCTACATTCATGTGGATGCCTTATTGCTATACATCAAATCAAACATATCCCCCCCAAAAAAAATACAGGAAGAGAAAAATTTTAGATACATTTCATGAGTCCTACATCTGTGTTTGCATATTGCGAATTTGAGTTAATCCAAAATGTCTATGTGCCCTTGAAAACTGCAGTTTCATTCGCTACCGAGATTTCCTGTAAAAGAAGATGATGAATGATGTCAAAATAAGCATGTCTACACTGTACGCGAGACACTGAATGATCAGAATTGCAGATTGATTTACGTGACTAAACTAAAAACAAAAAGGATATGCAGACAAAAACTTATTCGGAGCAAAATAATTCAACTGACACGGATGAATTTCACCGGGGAAGCTATGAATATGGGAGCACTATCCAAAGATGAATAGATGAACCATCTCTCAGAACCTATTTACGATGATCAAGCCAAATATGTTGGGACAGAATCCTTAGCTGGTTTGTTCTTGTCATTGGATGCTGACATGCTGCACCAAACATTGAAAACCAAAAATAAACGAGCCTATACGTTGCTGTGCTTGAGAAGGTGCATCTTGATGTGATGGCACGTCCATGATCTAACAACCATCCTACCTTGCTGCAAGTATCACCATCTTTACTTTCTTTTATGGAACACCACAGCCGCTTGGGAAGCAATACGAGACCACTTTCATCTCTCATGGAGCTCTGCTCACTGTTGACTAAAAGTTCTTGAAGAACATTCTGTTCATCAAGTTCACATTATATACTTATTAGACGAGGGAGTTACAAGAAATCCGACAAATAAATGACTATCTACCAAATCGATGGATAGGAGGCCATAACTTCAGAAAATATCAAAGAAAAGATATTAAAGAGTGACATAAAATGATCAATGAAGATTCAATGAAAGAATTATGTCGATGTTTTGTGATGCCCACAGTGACAAAAACAACAAATGAAGTGAACGTACAGAGTGAGCAAAGTGCCTAACTTTTAACCAAACAAAAGAATGTTTTGAACCGCTTCAGCAGACTTAAAGATTTTCAAGGATTTTTGCTTAGGTTAAGCATATCATAGAAATATACACACATAACCAAAAGGAGGAGGATCAACTCACATTTTGAGTACCACGGAAACTGGCAACAGCACCGAGACCCCGCCAAGTTCCAACAACTTCTGAAGCTTCCAGTGCAGCCGTACAAGCAAAAGCAGAATCACGGATAGCACATCCACCTAATTGATCCCCATTTCTGAATGGCCCATACCAATTCTCACAGTAAACTCTAATATTCTGCAGCATCATCTTCTCATTCTCTATGCGGATGACCTGAATTATTCTCACCCGAGACTCTTTATCTTGAGGATTGATCAAGCAATACTCCAACTCCTGTAACTTATACGTACCCTTATCCTGAATTGGCAAGACAGACACATAACATCCGCTACACTGATATGCAAAGGCAAAAACTTTGTTACTCAGACCACCAACATTCTTCTCAATGACTCTATATCGAGTAGCAGCATCAGCTTCACATCCAACGGTAGGAAGTAGCTCTATATTCTTGTATACAAGAATGTGCTCATCTGGGTTAGCAAGAGTCGAGCATTGAGTCTGCCAATCGAAAACCTTAACCTCCCACTCCCTGTAAGCTTCAGGCACTACATTCTCTGGAAGTTCTATAGGATACCCTTCCCTTGTGAAGTCCGCTCCATGGCCATCCCATTCCCCGGACACATTTCTGGCAAATTCGGACCACGCTTGAACACATAAAAGAGATAGATAAAAGAGAAATTGAATTACAGTGCACCATAAATATATCAACTTTTAGATTCTAGACGTCAGATAGTTAACATAACAAATGGAAATTTGACCATCATATCTCTTATCCAGTGCCTTCTCTACTATGAATGAAACCGGGTATTAAATAACTGACCGTTTTAGATTACCCGATTGCAATTTCTTTGGAAATTAATCATAAAAATCATACATTTTATCACTCAATTTCCCATTTATCCTCTTCCTATCATCTGCTACGCAACCCTAATCCAAAAAATGCAACCCTTATCCAGTTCTCTTTCTTCTATCAAACTGGGTACTTAATAACTGGCCATTTTACATTGCCAGCCTGAAAATTCTTTACAAAGTAATAACTAAAATTTTACATTTCCATTACACCATTTCCCACTTATGCAGTTGCTCTAAATATCAATGCAAAGATGCAGACTTTTTTTATGCTACAATAACAATCAGATGATTTTAACAGAACCTAAAAAAAATCCAGAACTAAACAAGCAGATTTTTGGCAAAAGCGCTTAAAATACACTCACCAGGAGCAAAAGTAGAAGTGGGATTGAAGCCATTGCTGTGGTCCTCCTCCTGGAGCTGCAGCTTAACATCTGAGACGGCGATGTTGGAGGAGGAAGAGGCGGCACTCTGGACAATCTGACCGCTCTGGCGGAGGTTGTGAGGCTGTTGGAATTGGGGGCTGGAGGGCATTTTGGGAGAGGGCAGAGAAGTGCTTGGGCTTAAAGCTGTGGTGTGGGGGATTATGCTGTGTTAGAGCCAATGCCATGTGAGAAGTTTTTATCCGACTGTTTTTAAGAGAATCTCTTAGCATTTCTTCTTAAAAAAATATATAGAAAGATTGTGAGGGATATAATTTTCTTTCTTGAGAGTTCATCTTTTCACTTGGACGCAATATTCACGTGGGCATCCATCCATTTTATCATTCATCGTTTGGTATATGGAGAATTAGATCAGAATGGATAAGACACAATTTTCAAGGTACGTTCAACAAAGAAATGAAAAAATTAGACCAACTTAGATGTAGGAGATGAATTGATCAAAAAGAAAACTTATAAATTCTAATCATCCTCCCAAAATTATAGGATGAGAAGGGAAAAGTTTCTTTTCCGATCCTCTTCTAATCCACTCTAAATGAAAAATTATTATATTCTAACTTCAATATACCATGAATTTAAAGGGTTATCTAATCTAATTCAATCCAATGCAATCAGATCCTTATACCAAACAAAGCCTTAGTAAGTTGTCATATTCCAGTCAATCCTAAACATTTTGATGTTTGAATGCGTATAGAAGCCTTCCTTAGATAAAGATAGGCGATTTGCATACACAAATTTTACCTGTTGCACATTCTTATTTATTTATGAATTTTAATTAATCAACGAGAATAACATAAATAAACAAGGGCGTGTGAAGTTTTCTTATTGGTCTTAGGTCATTCATTTGCCCGATCAGAATATGGATTTTAGCATGGCCGAGTAATAGCAGGCCAGAAGAAAACAAGGCCCATTAGCGAGTTCAGACCAAAAAGGAAAGAACATGCGACGACGACGTCGTCCCGGACGGTTTTCTTCTTGCTTGTGGCTCACTCTGTGGCAACAAATTCTCAGAGCCCAGTGTCCTCCAATGGCTCTAGGGATCTGAAAGCACCAAATTTACAAAGAAAACCAAACAGAGCGTAACAATGGAGTACAGGAAGCTCAAAGATCAGGTATATCCCGTATAAATTACCAGATTTCTTTCTGCAAACCTCAAATTTTCAACCTTTTTTCAGTACCCATTTGATCTAATTGCAGGATCAAGACGAATCATCAGCCCCCGGAGACCTCGAAAGCTTGCCCAACTTTTGCTATTTTGTTCCAATTGATTGAAATTTGGTATTTTTTTAATTTAATTTAACTTGATGAATGGTTTTGGGTTGATTGGAATAGGTCGGCTGTTACTATAGCTTTGACCGTTTTGACCAGTTCACAAGCAATATTGATTGTGTGGTCGAAGAGGGCCGGCAAGTATGAGTATAGTGTCACCCCTGCAAATTTCGCGTGACTTGAAATGCGTTGTGTGTTGGGAATTAGGTGGAGGCTTTGAAGTGTGCAATATCGCTTGCTGCTTTGGCGCGAATCTGGAGGAATGAAGGTGTTATTGAAGATAACAGGTTTTACATTGCAACTTTTTATGGGTTTGAAAGTTGTTCATTGTTGTTGAATTATAGTAATGTTATGGGAGAACTCGATTCTGTTCGCGTTGTATAATGTTTTGGGTTTGAGGATTGACTATATGCTAAGCGACGTGAAGAGACTTAAACCCCAAGTTACATGATTATATTCTGCCTTTGAATTAGGTTGAGTGCAAAACTGGATGAAGTTATTGTATATCAGATTCCGGCATTTCTTTACCTAGTCAAGAATTTGCTTCAGGTTGGTTGCTGTTGTATGTTTTCTGTTTGCGTCAGTAAATTGCGTCCTTTTACTTTCTGATGTGTAATTACATCTAATGCTCATTTGTATGTGGCAGTATTATATATTTGCGTATGTGGATGCTCCGGGTTATCAAATACTGAAGAACTTCAACATTATCAGTACTGGAATTTTGTACAGAATCATACTCAAGAGAAAGTAAGTAAATACGACTACGCTAAGCTGCCTATTTGTGTGCTGCTGTATACTGTTGGCTGAAGATACAGTTCTTATGAACTTTTGTTTCTACCTGTATTTACTGCAGGTTAAGTGAGATCCAATGGGCCGCTTTCATTATACTATGTGCAGGGTGAACTACTGCACAACTGAACCCAAAGTAAGTGTGATCACTACCATATTTTTCTATTCAGTATCTGATTGAATTTATGCTGAGTTTTTCTCCGGGGATTCCCATAACTCCTTTGCTGTCTTGCACAGAGAATAAATGTCGTCAAGATTGTCATCCAAACTATTCAGCATATAATTCTTGCAACAAAACTCAGAATGATTCCAAACTTCAATTGCCATGACAGTCTCTTTCGTCATCGGATTCTCATTAGACTTCGGAGCTTCTTCATTGACAACATGAGCGAGATTCATAGTTGTCAGGAAAAACAACATCTTCTCTTGTCATCTCTTGAAATCCAGCCCTTTGAACTTCTCAGGCTTTTCAAAGTATTTTGGCACAGCGCCATTCACATTCACATATTGTTGATCCATGAATTTCTGTTTCAAGATTATTGGAGATATGTCAACAATCTGTGATAAATTGAAATTCCGTCCCTACTCAATGCTTGTAGTTCTACGGACGTCTGTTTCACCAGGATTCAACGATCAAGTTAGAACTCTAGCACCGAAAAACTTGACTTCTGACGAATTTCTGTGTGGTTTTCTTATAAAGGATATTTAAGATTGTAGAAGAAGAATGTTGATTTTCTATATCCTAAATTCTATGCAAAATGATGTATATATTGTTGTATTATGCATGTTCGCAACAGATATGAATATGGGATGCGTCTTTTGGGTGGGGAGGCGTTCTTCCATCGCTTCAGACTTCATCTGAAAAGATGAGTCTATTAAGTTTAAAAATATATTCATTAGCACACCCTAAAGCCCAACCTCAAAGTTGAGCCCAAATTTATTTTCCAAGGTCCATCATTCCAATCACTTTCTATAAGGAATAAAGTCTTATAAAGTGATGAAACCTTTTGGGAATGGTCAATGTGGGACAATGAAATTTCTATTCAAAATTTCCAACACACTGTGTGATTTTATTTTGTCCTTGGCTTGGCATGATGCATAGATTATGTTTGAACCATTAAGCGGCTTGCTTAACACGTTGTTATTATGTTTTTGGCTTGCCGTGAAGCACCGGCAAAGCTACAAAGATGTGGAGGTGTGGATACACCTCCTGTCGTCGGAAATCAAGCCTATGAGCGATTAGCCACACTTTTGGTCTGTCGGAAAACCTACAACAAGCACCCCTAACTCTTTGTGCTACGCGTTGTTATTACATTTTTTACTTGACATTTGCAGCATCACAAACTTGTATTTGTAGCTTTTCTAGCAAATTATTTTAGTCGTTGTCTGAATTGAAAAATGGTGGTTAATAATAGTGATAGTTGTTATTGGTAGGTGAGGAGTATTCTTGTACTTGGTGATTTGCTTGGATAGGATAGGATGACCCGATCTATTTGGTTGGCTTGATTTTTCCGCTTGAATGGTTTGCATGGTATTTAACCAAGATCAATTTGACAATTTCTGTAATATTTGTTTAAATTTTTTTGGGGTACTATTTAATTCTTTTCTTTTTCTTTTTACTCTAATTTATTTATATAATAAATTTACTTAAAATTGTCTAGCCCTTCCATGTTGAAGCAAGTGAAATTGAAGATGATTCAAACTTTTAATCCAACAATCTTAAGCATCATTATCCAATAGAATTAGGAAACTTGTCTTTGAGATTTCGGAGACCTTGTGCGAATTTATAAAATAGGCCCTTCTTAAGACAATCTTTAAAAAAAAATTGAACTTCGTGGTTCTTTTTCTTTAACAAAAAACCTATCAATACCTCGTTTTTTAGATGAGTCAGTTGTTCAACTTTTTTTTCTTTGACGTTTCAAGTAGCCACATGAATATTTTTTTGTAAGTGTCATCTTTTATATCTCAAACGATATCACAATTAAATTATACTAAGTCTAAACAATAAAACCTAATTGTTCTCAATGCATGTGTGTCTAGTGGTTTTTGTTCACTGCTTTGCCCTAAAAAGTGCAAAAGGAAAAAAAATCATTATCAATAAAAAATACCTAAATCTTCTAATTCCAACTTAATATACTTGAACTAGTAAATATCTTACTTTAATTGAAGTCTACACCACACCACTTTAATTGTCACATTCCGGTACGGGTCCACCATATCCCAGGCTGGTTCCATCACCGTAGCACGATATTGTCCGCTTTGGGTTTACCATTCCCTCACAGTTTTATTTTTGGGAACTCACGAGCAACTTCCTGGTGGGTCACCCATCCTGGGAGTGCTCTAGCCTCTTTCTCGCTTAACTTCGGAGTTCCTCCGGAACCCGAAGCCAGTGAGCTCTCAAAAGGTCTCGTGCTAGGTAGGGATGTGAATATACATTTAAGGATCACTCCCCTGGACGATGTGGGATGTTACAATCCACCCCCTTAGGGGCCCGACGTCCTCGTCGGCACACTTCCGGCCAAGGATTGGCTCTGATACCATTTGTCACATCCCCGCTCGGGTCCACCATATCCCAGGCCGGTTCCACTACCGTAGCACGATATTGTTCGCTTTGGGCTTACCATTCCCTCACGATTTTATTTTTGAGAACTCACGAGCAACTTCTCGGTGGGTCACCCACCCTGGGAGTGCTCTGGCCTCATTCTCGCTTAACTTCGGAGTTCCTACGGAACCCGAAGCCAGTGAACTTCCAAAAGGCCTCGTGCTAGGTAGGGATGTGAATATACATTTAAGGATCACTCCCTGGGTAATGTGAGATGTTACATCAATAGTCTTTGTGATTTGGAAAATTTTCCTCAATGACATGAAATTCTGAATTTAGGGTTTAATGGTTTGTGTAAAAAAAAGTAATGAGGAGGGAGATACAGAAGAAGCAGGAGAGGGGGCGTCTGGGGTGAGAGAGAGAAGCAGACCGTGACTCTTGGAGTGAGAATTGAGAAACATTAGGAGAAATATCATTATTTTATAATTTTTATAAAATTTCTTAGGATTTGGTGGTTTATGTAGCCATTCACATAGCTTGTGGCCCCACTAGAATTTTTATATCTTTTCTTTGGTTCTGAATAGTTTTTTTATTTATATAAATAATATAATATTATTTAACCCGATTAGATAGAAAACTATTTTGGGGGCCCCAAAAATTTTGGAACCCTGTGCCATGGAACCAGTAGCTCCCCCTCAACGACAGCTCTGAAAGACAATATCAAAATAATCATTATGCAAATGATGTATATTTTTTTCTTTTTATAATTTGATAAGTAAAGAATGGATAATAAGAAGTATATGTGAGTGATGAGGAAGAGAAATGGAATTTTAACGAAAAGTTTGCGGTACTGTATACTTTAAGGAAAAATCATATTTTTACAATAAAAAGTTAAACATGGTACTATTTACTTTACCTTTTATTTTGTCCTTATCGTTAAAATTCAAAGTTTTCAAACCATTTTCATTAATTTTTCTGAAGAGAAATTTGAAAACAACCCAGAAGAAGAAGATGTTCGAGAGATCTCGGACGAAGATGTGCGAGAGTCAGAGAGACTTCTCGGTGATGTGAAAGAGGCGTCGGAAAACAACTCACTTTACTGTATTTGTTTCCCACTATGCCTTATCATTAATCATTAAATAATAGAATTGATTTTTTTAATCTTTTCTCTACTATTACATATGGAGACTTCTCGGGTGATGTGAGAGAAGGGTTGGAGATGGGGGTCAGACATGATTTTATCTCTTCCCATTTAAAAAAATCTTAAAAATCTTCCAATATTATATCTCTTATTTTTAAAATATCTTAAATTACTGTTTTATCTCTATTATTCTATTTTAAAAGCCTAAAACAGAGAGAAGAATTTCGTCATCTTTTGAAAACTTCACATTTTTTCACTTTCTGACTTATATGTATGTATGTATATTATATATATATATAACTAATATCACTATTCTTTTATTAGCTTATTCATGAATTTCATACAAGTATAATTTTTTATGTGTAAATATGCATTTATTTACAAGATATATAAAAAATTTACCTAAATCCGTCACCGCCCGACTAGCGCCTAATGTTTTTTAGAACCTTGGTTTTCACCCATACACACATATGTATGCTTTGAATTCTTCTGATATTTGTATAATAATTAATTAAACTTGTGGTTATGTGGTTTTGGCTTAGTGAGATATATAAGCAGTGATCAAGGAGCTATATGGAGTGATGAAGAAGCTACATGCGTTGTATGTACAAAAGAAGATGTTTTTATCTGCACGTCTTCGAAACAATTCAAGTTTGCATTTCAGAGTTTGAGGACTAGTGTTAGTATGTTCAAACACATATCTTAGGTTTGTAATGAATGTATTAGTTTTACCACATTGATCTTATATATATTTGTTTTATTAATGATAATACAAAATATTATTTGAACAATACTAAGTGGAATTTTTACTAGAAAGCATTTATTTTTTTACCACAATTCCCATTGGAAATGCCTTTGTTTTGTTTTGTTTTTTTTTTTTTGATAAGGTGTTTTAACGATAACCCTATTGTATAGAAAATAATATTTGCAACAGACTAGAGTAGTATTTTAGGGTCGAAAATTGTTATTGCGACGATTGTGCACTCTAACAAATATAGATTATTTTGTTCGAAAAAAAATTTCTGACACAATTGTTTGGTTGGAACATCATCGCAAAAAACATATATCTTCTTTTGAAAAGTAATTTGACTACTATATAAGTATTTGCAACAATAAAATAACTTTGCTATTTTGAAAATTCATTTTTGGCGTTTGAGTTGAGTTTACATGAATAAATAAATGGGTGTAGAGATAAAAATAGTGTTTTGTAGTTCATGGGTTTTGGGTTTTAATATATTTTTTTTACTACTTATTTAAGGGCAAATTTGGAAATGTGATAGAGAATTTTAATAAGTTGGGTGTAGAGATACAACAAACGGGTTTAAATAAAATTTCCCAATGATACGTGGTACCACCTCGTTTACCGATCATATTAAAAAATCTTTCATGAATAAGAAATCCCCTATCTCTCTCTCTCTCTCTCTCTCTCTCTCTCTCTCTCTCTCTCTCTCTCTCTCTCTCTCTCTCTCTCTCTCTCTCTCCTGAGAGAATGGAGTGGAAAGAAACGGAATCGCAATCCTTCTGAAGCATTCCAATATTTACTAACATTTAGGGAATGAAAAAGTAAGTGGGGCTCACATAAAATCCGAAATCAAACTCCCCAAAATGGAGGAATTGAACTTCTTAGATGTGTGTGGTATTTGAGTTCAAAAAGAGGGAGGGAATGGGAATGCAATTTTTTTACCTATTATGCCCTCTTAATATTTTTAAAATTTCAAGTTTGCACACAACAAACCCACTGCTTTATGATTTTGGAATAAGGGTATTATAGTAAGCACACAACAAACTCACTATTTATATTTCGATTTCAGAATATTTAAGTACACAGTTTCAACAAGAATCGGTTTCTAATTTCTTCTCATTCCAACCAAGTCCTCATCAACTTAATCCCTTCTATTTTCATTACGCCATATTTACTTTGATAGCTGAGAGAGCTCAGGGAAATGAGCTGTCATTTTCTACTCCACAGTGGAGAAAACACAATGATGACTAACAATAGAAAAACATTTTACAATAATATGCACATGGGGGCACATGGGACTATGCTGATTCTCTTCGGTGGTTTTCAAGTTTTTACTAGTACAATAATATGCAAATTTTTTTGACATGCCTTTGCTTTTGTATACTAACCAGGATCCTGACCGAATCCATTCGCTAGGGATGTTAAGAATTTCGTAATCGTGTCTGTTCATCGTATATTTTATAGTTAATTTTTGTTAGGTACTATTTATATTTTGAATTTTAAATAATTTCTAACTGCATGATATACGATAAACTAACATAATTGCGGGATCCCTAAAAAATGGATCCGGCGAGGATCCTGGTTCTTTGTTTTATGGGTACTTCACACTATTGCTTTCACTCTTTATTAGTTAATTATGTTCTAATTTCCGTTTAAATTTATCTACATTTCTACATCACTCATTAAATGGTTACGTCATTTTTGGGTGTCGGCCAGCATATCTTGACTTCGGTCGTGGTGTGTCATGGTACTTACAAAAAAAATGGGTACATTTTACATATAACAAAGTGGTACATTTTTAAAGACAAATGGGTATAATTATTAATAAATTATGACCGGAACACTAATGATACATCACGTGTTTTTATATAAATTATAAGAAATTTTATTCTTTAAATTATTAACTTTTTAATATACACATTTTACCATTTATATAATAATACGTGATGATGTATTATCTCGTGCATTTTGGTCGTACTGAAAGATCTCTCTCACCCCATCCACTCTCATTGCACCGTTATCTCAATCCCTCCCAGCTTTTACAGAAAATTCGTCTCCAAAATCTAGACCTTTATTTTTTTTATTTGGCCGTGTCTAAGTGCGCAGAGGAAATTCAACCTCTCTCTCTTTTAAGTCCTCCACTAGGGATATACTCTAACCTTTCTTCCGTTTGAACGCAGATTGTTTCTGCGCTGAAAGTGGGCGCAATTTCGTCTTTATATTTTGTTTTTGTTTTTTATTGTTTAATCTCTGATGATTTTCTTGGAACAGGCGTATATTTTATTGAAAGATGCTTTACAGAAAATGTTTTGGACAAACTTTTCTTTTAATTAGGCATATTTAAAAGAAAATTTAAGTAGCAGCATTATCAATTATAAAGTATTTTTAAGTATGTGAAAGTGACTGATCCTTGTTTCTCCAAATTTTCAATTTTTGTCCTCCATGGAGCCTTTGTAACTTTGTGCACAGACTACAATTTCAATTTTTCTGTGGTCAACTCCAATCTAGTCTCAGGTGCGACCAGTTCAGATTCTCTTTTTGCTATCTGATCCAAGCAATAGAGAGATGGAGTTGATTGCGTTCATTCAAGTTTTCAACATCATCGTCATCGCCATCGGGACTCTGTTGTACTTGTGCTGCAGATCTTTGATATTTTCCTCTTCTTCGTCTCCTGCGACTGATTCTGCTGTAGCTGATTGTGCTGCTGTTGCTGATGACGAGGATGCTGATATCCCCCTTCGTCGAGAAAAGTACGATGTGTTTATCAGTTTCAGAGGTGAGGACACCCGCCTTGGTATTACCAGCCATCTTCATGCTGCCTTACTTCAGAAGAAAATTGAAACCTACATCGATTACAGACTTCAGAAAGGAGAGGAAATCCGAAGTGCCCTTCTAGAAGCAATCGAGAAATCCACCATTTCGGTGATCATTTTCTCACAAAACTATGCTTCTTCCACATGGTGTTTGGATGAGCTTGAGCATATACTCGAATGCAAGGAAAGATATGGCCAGATGGTCATACCCATATTCTTCGACATCAATCCATCTCATGTACGAAAACAACACGGGAGTTATGCGGATGCATTTGCTCAACTTGAAAAACGTGTCGATAACAGTATCGACAAGGTGCACAAGTGGAGGGATGCTTTGACGACTGCGGCCAATCTATCTGGGTTTGATTATTCAAACAAATCCGGGTAACTAACTTATCCTTTTAACTTGTATAAAATTATAAATTTTCTTTAAACTTGTGACAATTTGATTTGTGCTAAGATTCGGTCAAGCGTATTTAAGACTAACTATTGCTTTTCTACCTAATCATATATATCTCTATGCGCAGGACGGAGGCAGATCTAATTAAGAATGTTGTCGATCGTATTTGGACCAAATTGATTTGTGAATCATCATGTGATTTAGAGGGCCTGGTTGGAATTGAAAGTCGCATTCCGCAAATTGAAGAGCTATTGGGCATTCATTCATCGGATGCTTGCATCACTGTTGGAATTTGGGGCATGGGTGGTATTGGCAAGACCACCCTTGCTGAAACTATATTTCACAAACTCTCTTCTAAATTCGAAGCTTCTTGTTTTGTTAAGAATGTTAGGGAGAAGTCAGAAAAAGCAGATGGACTAGTTCACTTGGAAAAAACACTTCTTAAGGAGATATTAAAGGAAGAAGGTCTATCCATGGGATCAACTTTTGTTCGAGAGAGGCTCAAGTGTACAAAGGTCCTCATCGTTCTTGATGATGTGAGTGATTCAATACAGCTGGAACGTTTAGCTGGCAAGCGTCTTCGGTATGGCACTGGAAGTAGAATCATTATCACAAGTAGAGATAAGAGAACACTTCCTGAAGAGGGTAAGATCTACGAGGTTGAGGGATTAAAACGGGATGATGCTCTTCAGCTCTTCTGTTCTCATGCTTTCAAGAATAAAAGTTCTCCTATAGCAGATTATAAGGAGTTGGCAGAAAAGGCGGTGGACTATGCTGGACGCGTTCCTTTAGCTCTCACAGTTCTGGGATCGTCGTTCTGCAATTGCAAGAGCGAAGAAGAATGGGAAGAGCAATTCAACAAATTGAAACGATTTCCCAGCAAAGATATCCAGAAAGTGTTGAGAACAAGTTATGATGGATTGGAACAAAGTGAGAAGGAGATATTTCTGGATATAGCATGTTTTCATAAAGGGAATGCTTTGTATGAGGTAAAACGAACGTTAGCTTCCTGTGGACGCTTTCCGAAAACCGGAATTGATATTCTCATTAATAGGTGTCTCATATCAATTGATTCAAAGCGGGGTTGGGAAACCATAGAGATGCACGATTTGCTACAAGAAATGGGAAGGCAAACTGTTCAAGAACAAGGTATTAAAGATCCCGGTAAAAGGAGTAGGTTGTTCACTGCTGAGGATATCTATCGTGTATTGAAGAGTAACACGGTAAGCGCCAAATGCATTCAAATTTTTTCTTTTCATTTTTTAGAAAATAAAAATTACAAACTTGAGATGATAACAGAACAAAGTAAAACTAATTTATAATAAAGAAGTGAGATTGTTAAAAGATGAATTTGATTGAATATTTATTGTGTTAGGAAGTGTTTGGAATATGAACAAATGTTCGTTTATTTAGACAAGTAGAGGAGGATACAATTATGTTGGATATTTGACTAGACTAAGACTCTTGTACATGATTACCATCGCAAATACTCTTTGTTCCAAATGTGCATTACATTTTAATATGTTTATATTCACATTTAAACTTTCTTCTTATTCTCAGGAAACTTCAAATGTTGAAGCCATACAGGTTAATTGGTATGATCTTCATGAGCGATCATTGAAACATGCAGACTTCAAAAAGATGTCTAACCTAATAATGCTAATTGTGGATGATGGCTTCAAAATCACCGCTCTAGACCTTCCCGATTCCCTTCGTTATCTATACTGGTTTGGATATCCACTGGAATCTTTGCCGTCAAAATTTTGTCCGGAAAATCTAGTTGAGCTTCATATGCCACAGAGCAAGGTTACGAAGCTTTGGAAAGAAGAGCAGGTATATTATATTGTATGCCTATTTTAATTCTTGTATAAAATCAAGTGTAGAAATTATATTAATTCTTTATATTTCTATTTCATTTGTTGCAGATACTTGTCAACTTGCAAGTTATCGATATGTCGCAATCTTACCGTCTAACTGAAGTTCCAAATCTCTCTAGGAGTCTAAAAATTGTGAAGATAGATCTCAGGGGCTGTACAAGTTTGGTTGAAATTCCTTCGTATTTTCAACATCTTGACAAGCTTACTCATCTTGATCTTGAAGACTGCACGAGACTCAAGTATCTTCCAGAGATGCCAGGAAATATTCAATACTTAAATTTAGGATGCAGTGGTATAAAGGAGTTGCCTGAATCAGTTTGGTCTAACGAAAATATTTCTTACTTGAATTTATGGCAATGCAAAGACCTTAAGAAACTTCCAAGCAGCAAGTGTAAGTTGAAAAATCTCGAGATACTCAATCTTCATTCGTGCTCTAAATTTGAAAAGTTTCCAGAGATTTTGGAGCCAATGGAACATTTGAAGTTCTTAAGTTTAATTCAAACAGCAGTTACAGAGCTACCCTCATCAATTTGTGAGTTGAAATATCTTGAGAGTCTTGATCTCACCGAGTGCTCTAGATTTTCCAAATTCCCTGAAATCTTGAAGCCAATGGAACATTTGGTGTATCTTAGTTTGCGCAAGACAGCTGTCGAAATGCTTCCTTCGTCTATTGGAAATCTAAATAGGCTTCAAGATTTAAACCTTAGTAGCTGCTATCAACTTAAGGATGTCCCAACAAGTATCTACAGTTTAACCAATCTTAAAAGTCTCGACTTTTATAGTTGTCGGAAACTTGAAAAATTACCTTCCAGCTCTGTCGGTTTTCTCTCTTTAGAAGAACTAGATCTCAGCTTCAGCGGTATATTGGAAATACCAGCAAGCATCAAACAAGCTTCTCGGTTGTCTATACTCCACTTAAGCTACTGTGAGCAGCTTCAATCTATACCAGAGCTCCCAGTGCTATGTAATGTTAAAGCTGAACACTGCACGTCGCTGAAGATAGTGTCAAGTTCAAGGACAGCACTCACACAAGGTTGGGATAAACCTAAATATTGTTGCAGAGTTTTTACTGATTGCCCAAAATTGGATAGTAATTCAAGAAGCAACATAATGGATGAAGCACATATTACAATTATGCGAATGGCAACTGTTGTGCCATTTAAGTACCATCACTGGTCTTGTAATCCCCGGCCTCAGATTAACATTGCATGTCCAGGAAAAGAAATTCCAAATTGGTTCAGCTATCAAAATGAGGAATCTTCAGTAGACATCGAGCTTTGTCCAGATTGGTTTCGAACAGGTTTATTTGGTTTCGCTCTCTCTGTTGTTCTTTCTGGGGTTTCAGGGCGGTGGCATGACTACAGGACGGTGAGAGCTGAATTCATTGTCAAATTCATGGGTGAAAGACATGAACTGTTCAGTTCAGTGTACTTGATCCCAAGCGAAAGCCGCTACTGCCATCACGTGCATGTGTGGAATGAGGCCTTTAGAAGTGAAGAGGTAGGAAAAAACTGCTCCCCTGATGTTTACAAACTTGCCAAAGAGGCCTCTGTTGTCTTCCGGCCGGTGGATTTTAAAGATAATTCTAGAGATTTTGAAGATTTTGAAGATTTTGGTTCTGCTTCCCCTATGAAGGTGGAAAGCTGTGGTATATGCCCATTGTATGCCGAAGATGCTGAGAAATTCAAATTTGATCATGTGTTCATGTCGAGGGCACCAAAAGTAGAAGAAGAAACAATACAAGATGATGATTCCAAAGATGGTAGATCAGGAGATGGAGCCTCAAGTTAGTGGATCAAGTGATCGAGTATGAAGCAAATGAAAGTCGTCGTACCCAGTGCACAAGGCTCCCGCTTTACGCAGGGTCTGGGAGAGGTGAATGTCGGCTAGCCTTACCCCAATTTATGGAGAGGCTGCTCCCTAGATGAAGCAAATGAAAGTGATTAGGAAAAACTTTTTAAGGCAAATTTGTACTTTGATAGCTCACTTGTCTGACCAAGAAATAAGACAGCAAGTAGGCAAGGCTTTTATTATTTTGGTATTGTTTATGTTTTATACATTATAAAGCGCTAGTTATGGACATGTATATAATGGCCTATTTGTTATCTTTAAAACTTGATTTAAAGAGAAACGGCTACTTTTTCTGTAGCGAAATTTGCCATAAAGAAATAAACTTTCAAAGTCTGCCTTGATTTTATCCATTTCAAGTGTATGGCGTGGGAAATTTTGCTTCCTTTTCAAGTCACACCAATTTCTTAAATTTCCTTTTTAATGTGAGGGTTCTCAAATTTGAGGAAATGAACAACCAGAATGATTCTGTTGAAGTGGAATTAACAATAATTGTCCGGTATATGTTGCTCACTTTTTGCTTTTAAGTGATGAATTTTCATTTTTAGGTCACCCTTGGATTTGCGAAACGTTTTCTGCTATGAACAAGTTAAAGAAGGTGGCTTTACTGGTAAGTGCATGGGAGTCTGGAACACTGTTTGGCATTTCTATCAGATTTAGTATTTTCTTGTAAAGAATATTTATATGTGACGTTGACTTTTGGCATGCCCCTTAACTAGAATGCTACAACTTATGCTTAAGGTTTTTTTGGCTTTATGTTATATCAGGTAATAGCTGAAAGCCTATCTGAGGAGGAGATTGCTGGACTCAGAGAGATGTTTCAGGCTATGGATACTGGTAATAGTGGTGCAATAACATTTGACGAACTTAAAGCTGGTTTGCGGAGATATGGCTCTACCATGAAGGATACAGAGATACGTGATCTTATGGCTGCGGTAAGATGCTTGTTTCCAAACAGAATCATCTGTAGTTGGCTTGCCTACTAGTCTAGTTCTCAATTTTGTGCTTATTTATGTTCCAACTTTGTTTATGTTTCACAAGGCGCATTTTTTCGTTCTTTCCCAGGCTGATGTGGACCACAGTGGAACAATTGATTATGGGGAATTTATAGCTGCTACAGTTCATCTTAACAAACTAGAACGTGAAGAACATCTGGTTGCAGCCTTCCGATACTTTGATAAGAATGAAAGTCGTTATATTACGGTTGATGAGCTCCAGCAAGCTTGTACAGAACATCACATGACTGACGTCCTTCTTGAAGATAGTATAAAAGAAGTTGATCAGGATAATGTAAGTCGCCAAAATTTCATAAGGGAATTGCATCATTCTTCAAATATTTGAATCATCTAGTAATTGTTAAGCTTGTATGAGCAACCAAATATATTTGCGACTCTCATGGACATGTGTTAGATCCCCAAAAATAGTTTGATGGAGCATCATGTATTGTACAATCGTCTCCGCATATCTATGTATCCAGATAACTTCATTTGTACAGAATATTGTCCCCAAACAGATGCCATGCCTTTTTCCTCGACGCTTATCGCTACAACAACAACAATAACAACAAAGCCTTTTCCCACTAAGTAGGGTCGGCTATATGAATCCTAGAACGCCATTGCGCTCGGTTTTGTGTCATGTCCTCCGTTAGATCCAAGTACTCTAAGTCTTTTCTTAGAGTCTCTTCCAAAGTTTTCCTAGGTCTTCCTCTACCCCTTCGGCCCTGAACCTCTGTCCCATAGTCACATCTTCGAACCGGAGCGTCAGTCGGCCTTCTTTGCACATTTCCAAATCACCGGAACCGATTTTCTCTCATATTTCCTTCAATTTCGGCTACTCCTACTTTACCTCGGATATCCTCATTCCCAATCTTATCCTTTCTCGTGTGCCCACACATCCCACGAAGCATCCTCATCTCCGCTACACCCATTTTGTGTACGTGTTGATGCTTCACCGTCCAACATTCTGTGCCATACAACATCGCTGGCCTTATTGCCGTCCTATAAAATTTTCCCTTGAGCTTCAGTGGCCTACGACGGTCACACAACACGCCGGATGCACTCTTACACTTCATCCATCCAGCTCGTATTCTATGGTTGAGATCTCCATCTAATTCTCCGTTCTCTTGCAAGATAGATCCTAGGTAGCGAAAACGGTCGCTTTTTGTGATCTTCGCTAGATTGCTCCGGTCATTAGTGTGGATAAGTATATAAATAGATAGAGATAGGAAAGCAAACACAAGATGTACGTGGTTCACCCAGATTGGCTACGTCCACGGAATAGAAGAGTTCTCATTAATTGTGAAGGGTTTACACAAGTACATAGGTTCAAACTCTCCTTTAGTGAGTACAAGTGAATGATTTAGTACAAATGATATTAGGAAATATTGTGAGAGAATGAACTCGTAATCACGAAACTTCTAAGTATCGGAGTGTGGTATCGTCTTGACTTGCCTTATCTGTCTCATAGGTAGATGTGGCATCTTCTCTGGAAGTACTCTTCCTCCATCCAGGGGTGGTATCTTTAACCGGTGGAGATGCACAAGGTAATGTATCAATTTCACTTGAAGCTTACTTGTAGTTTCAGGCTTGGTCAAGCGCGATACAAACCATGTAGTAGGAGTCCCCCAAGTCGCCGAGCTAGGGGATCTGCTGAAAGAGGTGACAGACAAGGTAAGCAATCAGAGCTCCGGCTGATTGTTCACTTTCTTCCCATCTTGCAGCAGCATGAAGGATAAAGAGAAGAAAAATGAGAAGAGATGATATGGGATACTTTTGCTTTTAAAGAAGTAACTTTCCACAGGCTTATTCTTGAACTGAGCTGGAGGGTTTTCTGGTTTCCTCCAGAGTATATGGCCGACTGAAGAATTTGAGGGTCAAAACAAGTCCATCAAATCTAGAGTACGTTCGACCCTGCTGATATGGGATACTTTTGCTTTTGACAGAGTAATGGATGTATCGGCACGTGTGCTGTTACGCTTGTCTCCACATGCTTCATTGTATCCTTCGCACTTGCCCTATCTGTTCCTCAAGCAGATGCGGTATCTTCCCTGGAAACATAAGATGTTGAAGATGAGTACTCGAGAGCAATGCTAAGTAAGTAATCAGGTAAGGGGTTCCAGGCAGTCAGTTCCTGGCTGGAAGCTTGATTCCAAGTGCTGACTGATTGCTCTCTTTCTCCTTGTCTTGCAGGTAAAAACAAGGCCAAAGGAAAAGATAGGGAAAAAGCATGATATGGGATACTCTTGCTTTTAACCCTGATGATATGAGATATTCTTGCTCTAGTATAGCTTGTTTGCAGAGGTATTATCGGGGGGAAAGAAAGCTGAATATTTCGAAAGGCTTCGTTGGGAGTGCCCTCTCAGATATGAGGAAGGGTTGAGCATTTTTGCAGGTCTGCCTGTCTGTTGGGGTTGGAGGTCGACATATATAGGAGTCTCCCTAACAACAAGTAGTAATGCTATTCCTTTACCCTGCTTGGTCATAGCACGGTAGTGGGAGCTGCCAGCTTCACATGTTTTAACTCTGTCAGAGCACTTTGAAAAAGTGGTCTGTGGTATCTGGCTCTCGAGAAGTCTTCGACAGAATGCCCATAATTTCCGCAAAGCTGAGTGTGCGTGTGACATGTGCTGACAAGGCTAGAAAAGTAGGTGCCTCTTCGATTTCTGAGATCGGCCCTCGTGGTCTCTGAGCATCCCAACTTTTGAGAAAGCGAGCGTCTCTTCGATTGATTCGGAGAACGATGCCTCTTCGATTTTTAAGAAAGCAATCATGCTAGGGGTCTGGCTCTCGAGATTCGGGGAGCAGTGTCTCTTCGATTTTTGAGAAAGTAATCATGTTGGGAGTCTGGCTCTCGAGATTCGGAGGGCGGTGCCTCTTCGATTTTTAAGCAAGCAATCTTGTTGGGAGTGTTTTCTCGAATGTGAGTAAAGGTTGGGCATGTTTGCTAGTCTACCTTGCCACGAAGCACAGAGGTTGACACACAGGGATTTTCCAATTATCCAGCAATGGTACTGTTCCTTTACCCTCTCTTCGATTTTTGAGAAAGTAGTCATGTTGGGAGTCTGGCTCTCGAGATTCGGAGGATGGTGCCTCTTCGATTTTGGAGCAAGCAATCTTATTGGGAGTGTTTTCTCGAATGTGAGTAAAGGTTGGGCATGTTTGCTAGTCTACCTTGCCACGAAGCACATAGGTTGACACACAGGGACTTTCCAATTATCCAGCAGTGGTACTGTTCCTTTACCCTTGTGGGTAATAATATGGTAGCTAGACCTTCAAAATTTATGGGTCTAAACTTTGTTAATGCTGTTTCTTTGCTATTCTTTTACCCTTCTTGGTCAGAGCGATGTAGTGGGAGCTGCAAGCTTCACGTGCTCAACTTTGGCAGAGAACTTTGGCAAAGTTATATGTGGTACCCATGAGCTATTGTTGCGTGTGGGAAGTGGGTGATTGAACAGTAAGATTCATGTGTTTTCTACTTCCCCAGAAGTCTTCGACAAAATGCCCATAATTTCCGCAAAGCTGAGTGTGCGTGTGACAGGTGCTGACAAGGCTGGAAAAGTAGGTGCCTCTTCGATTTCTGAGATCGGCCTTTGTGGTATTTGAGCAGCCCAACTTTTGAGAAAGCAAACGCCTCTTCGATTTCTGAGATCAACCCTCATGGTCTCTAAGCAACCCAGCTTTTGAGAAAGCAAACGCCTCTTCGATTTCTGAGCAGGCGCCTCTTCGATTTCTGAAGCTCCGTCGAGTGCAGATTTTTATAGGGGTTGGCATTAAGTTCCAAAGCACACTTGAATCTCCACCAGTAGAAGCTTCATTCTTGCACTTCTAAGATCTTGATTTGTCCGACCTCTTCTCTCTTCAACACCTTTGAAAATGTCTGGCCCCTCCGACCGTCGTTTTGACTTGAACCTTGTTGAAGAGGCAGCCCCGCCTTCTCCAAACAACATATGGCGCCCATCCTTCGTCTCCCCTACTGGTCCTCTTACCGTTGGGGATTCCGTGATGA
Organism: Malus sylvestris; assembly: GCF_916048215.2. Taxonomy (NCBI): domain Eukaryota; kingdom Viridiplantae; phylum Streptophyta; class Magnoliopsida; order Rosales; family Rosaceae; genus Malus; species Malus sylvestris. The sequence continues at coordinate 26,389,891 of NC_062264.1, forward strand.
AGAATGATATGACCGCTGCGGTGGTGGCCAGGAACCTTCTCACTCCCAAAGATAACAGACTACTTTCCAAACGGTCTGATGAGTTAGCTGTTAAGGATTCGCTGGCTCTCAGTGTTCAGTGTGCAGGTTCTGTGTCTAATATGGCCCAACGCCTATTTGCTCGAACCCGCCAAGTTGAATCATTGGCGGCTGAAGTGATGAGTCTCAAACAGGAGATTAGAGGGCTCAAGCATGAGAATAAACAGTTGCACCGGCTCGCACATGACTATGCTACAAACATGAAGAGGAAGCTTGACCAAATGAAGAAAACGGATGGTCAGGTTTTACTTGATCATCAGAGATTTGTGGGTTTGTTCCAAAGGCATTTATTGCCTTCGTCTTCTGGGGCTGTACCGCGTAATGAAGCTCCAAATGATCAACCTCTGATGCCTCCTCCTTCTAGGGTTCTGTCCAGTACTGAGGCTCCGAATGATCCCCCTCCGGTGCCTTCTCTTTCTGGGGCTCTACCGACTGCTGAGACTTCGCCTAAGCAACCTTTGTGAAGGCTCCCTCTTGTTTGTTTATTTTGACTCATGTATATGTACATATTTGTAGCTTATCGGGATATCAATAAATAAGTTTTCCTTCATTTCAACGTATTGTGTTAAATACACCAAAGCCTTCTTCGCTAAGTTCTTTGAATTTTCTTTTGTTGAAGCTTGTATGTTGAAGCTTTCTAAGTGAAGCATGTAGGTTAGGGTAGTGTTCCCTTAATTTCCCGAGTGAGGAAAACTTCTCGGTTGGAGACTTGGAAAATCCAAGTCACTGAGTGGGATCGGCTATATGAATCTTAGAACGCCATTGTGCTCGGTCATGTGTCATGTCCTTCGTTAGATCCAAGTACTCTAAGTCTTTTCTTAGCGTCTCTTCCAAAGTTTTCCTAGGTCTTCATCTACCCCTTCGGCCCTGAACCTCTGTCCCATAGTCGCATCTTCTAATCGGAGCGTCAGTAGGCCTTCTTTGCACATGTCCAAACCACCGTAACCGATTTTCTCTCATCTTTCCTTCAATTTCGGCTACTCCTACTTTACCCCGGATATCCTCATTCCTAATCTTATCCTTTCTCGTGTGCCCACACATCCAACGAAGCATCCTCATCTCCGCTACACCCATTTTGTGTACGTGTTGATACTTCCCCGCCCAACATTTTGTGCCATACAACATCGCCGGCCTTATTGCCGTCCTATAAAATTTTCCCTTTAGCTTCAGTGGCATACGGCGGTCACACAACACGCCGGATGCACTCTTCCACTTCATCCATCCAGCTTGTATTCTATGGTTGAGATCTCCATCTAATTCTCCGTTATTTTGCAAGATAGATCCTAGGTAACGAAAACGGTCGCTCTTTGGTATTTCTTGATCTCCGATCCTCACCCCTACCTCGTTTTGGCCTCTATTTGCACTAAACTTGCACTCCATATATTCTGTCTTTGATCGGCTTAGGCGAAGACCTTTAGATTCCAACACTTCTCTCCAAAGGTTAAGCTTTGCATTTACCCCTTCCTGAGTTTCATCTATAAACACTATATCGTCTGCGAAAAGCATACACCAAGGAATATCATCTTGAATATGTCATGTTAACTCATCCATTACCAACGCAAAAAGGTAAGGACTTAAGGATGAGCCTTGATGTAATCCTACAGTTATGGGAAAGCTTTCGGTTTGTCCTTCATGAGTTCTTACGACAGTCTTTGCTCCTTCATACATATCCTTTATAGCTTGGATATATGCTACTCGTACTCTTTTCTTCTCTAAAATCCTCCAAAGAATGTCTCTTGGGACCCTATCATACGCTTTTTCCAAATCTATAAAGACCATGTGTAAATCTTTTTTCCCATCTCTATATCTTTCCATCAATCTTCGTAAGAGATAAATTGCCTCCATGGTTGACCGCCCTGGCATGAACCCGAATTGGTTGTCCGAAACCCGTGTCTCTTGCCTCAATCTATGTTCAATGACTCTCTCCCAGAGCTTCATTGTATGACTCATTAGCTTAATACCCCTATAGTTCATGCAATTTTGTATGTCGCCCTTATTCTTGTAGATAGGCACCAAAGTGCTCGTTCGCCACTCATTTGGCATCTTCTTCGTTTTCAAAATCCTATTGAAAAGGTCAGTGAGCCATGTTATACCTGTCTCTCCCAAAACTTTCCACACTTCGATTGGTATATCGTCTGGGCCTATTGCTTTTCTATGCTTCATCTTCTTCAAAGCTACAACCACTTCTTCCTTCCGGATTCGACGATAAAAAGAGTAGTTTCTACACTCTTCTGAGTTACTCAACTCCCCTAAAGAAGCACTCATTTCATGTCCTTCATTGAAAAGATTATGAAAATAACCTCTCTATCTGTCTTTAACCGCGTTCTCTGTAGCAAGAACCTTTCCATCCTCATCCTTGATGCACCTCACTTGGTTGAGGTCCCTTGTCTTCTTTTCCCTTGCTCTAGCTAGTTTATAGATATCCAACTCTCCTTCTTTAGTATCTAGTCGTTTATACATATCGTCGTAAGCTGCTAACTTAGCTTCTCTGACAGCTTTCTTCGCCTCTTGCTTCGCTTTTCTATACCTTTCACCATTTTCATCGGTCCTCTCCTTGTATAAGGCTTTACAACATTCCTTCTTAGCCTTCACCTTTGTTTGTACCTCCTCATTCCACCACCAAGATTCCTTTTGGTGTGGGGCAAAGCCCTTGGACTCTTCTAATACCTCTTTTGCTACTTTTCGGATACAACTAGCCATGGAATCCCACATTTGGCTAGCTTCCCCCTCTCTATCCCACACACATTGGGTGATTACCTTCTCTTTGAAAATGACTTGTTTTTCTTCTTTTAGAAGAGGAGATTTGGTGGTAGAAGATTGAGAAGCAAATTTAATTCCTCAACTCCAAATAGAGATTCGAATAGGGAGACGTTACATTTTGAGAGTTGGGAGATTTATGTTGTTTTTTTATTTTGTTAAGTGATGCCTTTTGTATTGCTGTATGATGATCAAACAATATTTGGACAGTGGGAAGTGTTATTTCAAGATTCTAACTTATTTTTGTGTGTGGGTGAAGAAGGTAACTCCAGGCTCCCAGCACATGAGTACAATTTGCAACATTGAAAAGGGGCTGCAAAAGAAAGAAAAATAAAAAACAGTAAAAAAAGTGGAAAATTACTTTCATCTCCAGTAACATAATTTCAGTGCCCTCAACGATATATCAAGTCTGTCTTGTAATTTTCGTCCCACATAAAAAGAAAATTTCATGACACAAATTTACTGTCATCATAGTGTCCAGTACTTATTATACTATTTCATGAGAAGATATAGTTAGAGGTATACTACAATGTGCATCTAGATGATGATCTTGAATTCTTGATGCAATGAATCAATTATCTAAGATGATTTTAGAGAATATTAATAATGATACAGTGCAATTTGTCTCATTTGGTGGAATGTAATGTAATTTTCAAGATTTATGGTGACAAGTGGACAGACCCAGATTGGATTTCTTTGAACCTGTCTCTCTGGAATTTGTCTGTCCCTCCAATTAACAAATTATACTAACTGAGTTTTTATATGGTTTTCTAAAATAAGAGATCCGAGTTATTTAACCGTTATATCTTTGTTTAAAAAAACAAAAATTTAATTTAATTATTAAAAATTCAGGAATATCCTATACTCCGCAGTACCATAAACGCCCAAATATAAGGAACCTTGTATGTTTTGTTTACTTCATATCTAATCAAAACCACCATCTTGTTTGTAAATAAGCTTGGAAATCATTTTGTACAAAGATTGCAAAGCATGTTGTATACTAGGAATTTGAAAAAAAATGACACAAGTTTTCTACATTCATGTGGATGCCTTATTGCTATACATTAAATCAAAGATATCCCCAAAAAAAAAAAAAAAATAGATACATTTCATGAGTCCTATATCTGTGTTTGCATATTGCGAATTTGAGTTCATCCAAAATGTTTAAGTGCCCTTCAAAACTGTAGTTTCATTCGCTACTGAAATTTCCTGTAAAAGAAGATGATGAATGATGTCAAAAACACTGTAAGCGAGACACTGAATGATCAGAATTGCAGTTTGATTTACGTGACTAAACTAACAACAAAAAGGATATGCAGACAAAAACTTATTCGAAGCAAAATAATTCTATTGACACAGATGAATTTCACCAGGGAAGCTATAAATATGGGAGCACTATCCAAAGATGAATAGATGAACCATCTCTCAGAACCTATTTACGATGATCAAGTCAAATATGTTGGGACAGAATACTTAGCTGGTTTGTTCTCGTCATTGGATGCTGACATGCGGCACCATACATTGAAAACCAATAATAAACGAGTCTATACATGCTAACTTGCCTTTGGCGTTGCTGTGCTTGAGAAGGTGCATCTTGATGTGATGGCATGTCCATGATCTAACAGCCATCCTACCTCGCTGCAAGTATCACCATCTTTACGTTCTTTTACAGAACACCACAGCCGCTTGGGAAGCAATACGAGACCACTTTCATCTCTCATGGAGCTCTGCTCACTGTTGACCAAAAGTTCTTGAAGAACATTCTGTTCGTCAAGTTCACATTATGTACTAATTGGACCAGGGAGTTACAAAAAATCTGACATATAAATGACTGTCTACCAAATCGATGGATGGGAGGCCATAACTTCAGAAAATATCAAAGAAAAGATATTAAGGAGTGACACAAAATGATCAATGAAGATTCAATGAAAGAAATATGTCAATGTTTTGTGATGCCCACAGTGACAAAAACAACAAATGAAGTGAACCTATGGAGTGAGCAAAGTACCTAACTTCTAACCAAACAAAAGAATGTTTTGAACCGCTTCAGCAGACTTAAAGATATTCAAGGATTTTTGCTTAGATTAAGCATATCATACAAAATATACACACATAACCAAAAGGAGGCGGATCAACTCACATTTTGAGTACCACGGAAATTGGCAACAGCACTGAGACCCTGCCAAGTTCCAACAACTTCTGAAGCTTCCAGTGCAGCCGTACAAGCAAAAGCAGAATCACGGATAGCACATCCACCTAACTGATCCCCATTTCTGAATGGCCTATACCAATTCTCACGGTAAACTCTAATATTCTGCAGCATCATCTTCTCATTCTCTATGCGGATGACCTGAATTGTTCTCACCCGAGACTCTTTATCTTGAGGATTGATCAAACAATACTCCAACTCCTGTAACTTATACGTACCCTTATCCTGAATTGGCAAGACAGACACATAACATCCGCTACACTGATATGCAAAGGCAAAAACTTCGTTACTCAGACCACCAGCATTCTTCTCAATGACTCTATATCGAGTAGCAGCATCAGCTTCACATCCAACAGTAGGAAGTAGCTCTATATTCTTGTATAAAAGAATGTGCTCATCTGGGTTAGCAAGAGTGGGGCATTGAGTCTGCCAATCGAAAACCTTAACCTCCCACTCCCTGTAAGCTTCAGGCACTACATTCTCGGGAAGTTCTATTGGGTACCCTTCCTTTGTGAAGTCCGCTCCATGGTCATCCCATTCACCAGACACATTTCTGGCAAATTCGGACCACGCTTTAACACATAAAAGAGATAGATAAAGAGAAATAGAATTATAGTGTACCTTAAATACCTTAAATATATCAACTTTTAGATTTTACACTTCAAATAGTTAACATAACGAATGGAAACTTATCCATCATATCTCTAATCCAGTGCCTTCTCTACTATAAATGAAACCGGGTATTAAATAACTGACTGTTTTAGATTGGCAGATTGCAATTTCTTTGGAAATTAATCAGAAAAGTTATACATTTCATTATTCAATTTCCCATTTATCCTCTTCCTATCATCTGCTATGCAACCCTAATCCAAAGAATGGAATTTTACACACCAAATCTCTTATCCAACTCTACATTGCTAGGCTGAAAATACTTAATAACATGCAAAGATGCAAACTTTTTTTATGCTACAATAACAATCAGATGATTCAACAGAACCCAAAGAAATCCAGAACTAAATAAGCAGATTTTTGGCAAAAGCGCTTAAAATACACTCACCAGGAGCAAACGTGGAAGTGGGATTGAAGCCATTGCTGTGGTCCTCCTCCTGGAGCTGCAGCTTACCATCTGAGACGGCGGTGTTGGAGGAGGAAGAGGCGGTGCTCTGGACAATCGGACCGCTCTGGCGGCGGTTGTGAGGCTGTTGGAATTGGGGGCTGGAGGGCATTTTGGGAGAGGGCAGAGAAGTGCTTAGGCTTAAAGCTGTGGTGTGGGGGATTATGCTGTTTAGAGCCAATGCCATGTGAGTTGGTTTTTTCGTAAATATGGGGTGGATTGTGGTGGCCCTCCGTCTCTCTGCTTTTATCCTCAGCCGCGGGAATGAGGTGGGGAAGGACAAAGACGCAGTTTGTGGCCTTGTTGTTCTTGGTTGCACGAACTAAGATGACGGAATATTCTTTTGAATCTCTTGGCAGGCAGTGAACCAAATGGCGATAATTACTTAGACTGGCCTTCAGCAAAACGATGTCGTATTAGGTTATGTATTTCCTCTGAAAAATGCTCATGACACTCTCCCAAAAGTTGAACTCTCGTACATTATCTGTCACCTCATATTTTTCACACAATATTAATCTTTGAATTTGGCCCTTTTTCCTTTGGACAAGGATTATCTGAACTCCCGTGCCCTTCTGTTTTGTGTGGTCACGGTTAAGTCACGTCAACATTTTATATTATTTTTTTATAGAGATAATAAGACAAAAATGAAGAGGTATTCATCAATTTCCCCCCTGAACTTGTAACTATTGGCCAATTTCCCCCCTCAACTTTAATTTTGGCCAATTTCCCCCCTCAACTCTCATAATTAGTCAATTTCCCCCCTCAACTTTAATTTGGCCAATTTCCCCCTCAACTCTCATAATTAGTCAATTTGCATCAATTTGTACCCTACTGTTAATTTTTTAATTTGATCATAAGTAAACAAGTGTGTGTAAGAAACTAAATAAGATGTATGTTAATCATTTTCCTATGTCTTTATCCTATTACAAATAGATTAAAATTTAGAATTTTACAATTTATCATAGATAGTATTATTAGTCATAATAAATCAGTATGGAGTAATTTTATTTGATTTTTTACTATACAAAATTGATAACGAAAAGGATTGATGTGTACATTTTTGTATGTGAATAAAATTTTCTTTATAAAAGTAAAAGCTAAGTTCAAGTAAATTGTGAAGAATCGAGCTTTAGTATAAAAATGGCTAGTCAATTCATAATTTTCGACTCCTTATTAAGAATAACACATTTTATTGAAATAGGTCTGATCCATGAGTTTAGGATTATTATTTCTTCTTCTACATGCTTTAAACCCGATTCATAACTTTTTCTTATAATCAACCCATATCACATACTAATTGTATTATGTTTTTGTACATTTTACCCTATATTATGCAGGTGAGTTTATGTTAATTTTAGTACTTTGTTGGAAGTTATTAGAAAGATTGAAAGAAAAAAAAAGAATAGATGGAAAATTAAAAAAAATTAACAGTAGAGTGCAAATTGACTAATTATGAGAGTTGAGGGGGGAAATTGGCCAAATTAAAGTTGAGGGGGGAAATTGGCCAAAATTAAAGTTGAGGGGGGAAATTGACCAATGATCACAAGTTCAGGGGGGGAATTGATGAATACCTCCAAAAATGAATAGTAATATAAAATGTTGACGTGGCTTAACCTTGACCACACAAACAGAAGGGCACAGGAAGTGGGAGGGCAGACAATCCTTATCCTTTTCCTTTACCGGACGTGAGGTGTCATTTTTTTAACAAATGGTAAAATCATTGAAGTCTTGCTTTTTGTGTACAAAATGACAAGTGGCATTTGATGTCACATCCCGGCCCAGGTCCCCACCACATCCCGTGCTCGACTCCACTGTAGCACGATATTGTCCGCTTTGGCCCTCGACCACGCCCTCACGGTTTTGTTTATGGTAACTCAATCGAGAACTTCCAAGTGGGTCACCCATCATGGGATTGCTTTCGCGCGCTACTCGCTTAACTTCGGAGTTCCAACGGAACCCGAAGCCAGTGAGCTCCCAAAAAGCCTCGTGCTAGGTAGAGATGAGAATATACATATAAGGCTTACATGATTCACTCCCCTAGACAATGTGGGATGTAACATTTGATAAAGTGAAAAAAGTTCAAATGCAAAAGTATGATGTATTTTTACTCACTACCCTCTCAAATGGTAATAATGATCATACATATTGTCACTAGATGAGTTTAAATTTTAAAATTTGTATATCTACTACACGAATTTTGAAACTTAAACTCATCAAACGATGATAAATATGGTGGTGAATATCAATATCACTTAAGGAGTGCAAAAATATTCACTTAGTGCAAAGGTTGCTAGCACTCCCCTACTCCAATTTAAAGTCTTGGACCTCTAAAAGTTAGGTGAGTTTAAGAGGTGACACCCAAGGCCATTGATATTGTATGTGCAACTTTGTGTAATACACGTCAAAATTGCACACAGTTACAATCACAACAAGAGCCCTCAGCTTATTTGATATAACGGAATCTAACAACTTTTGTTATAATGTGTAACTTAGATGTGCGTTTTTGACGTGCATTGATAAAAACACAAATGTACTAATTAGGAATGAGCATGGCCCGTTTTGTTTGATTCAACTGAAATTGAAATAAAACTAAAGAATATAAACAACGTAACAGCCCGTCTATAAAAAAAAAGATGATTTTATAATTTTAATACGTGAGTTTACAAAAATGCCCTAGAGGCGAAGGTTTTGACTTTCATTGACCAATGTGTTGTGAGACGTACTAAATATTCTTTTAGCATATTCCTGAAGTACTCGACGATATGAATGAGTAAGCGTAAGCAGAAATGAATTTGGAATTACGAACCAAAAGTATTTTGAAGAAATAACTATTCTATTTATATTATATTAATGTATGCTAAATTAGGAGGACATGTGTGTGTGTGTGACGGAAAGGGGGAAGAAAAAGAAAAGGAATAGGGGAGAAGAAGAAATGAGGAGAAAGGAAGGGCTGTTACCCAATCAGGAAGATAAGAGAAGTGAGGGACCAACCAGGGAAGATAGCAAGGAGGAGAAAGGAGGGAGAAAAGAAAAAGGGGAAACCGGGTTTCCCTCAACCCGTGACCCGACCCGGTGGATTCTCCCATCTCCGGCCACCTTCGACGACAAGGTTAGTGTCAAAATGACCCTTACCACGAGGTCAACCGATCCCTCTTCCATTTTCATGTGAAAATTGGGTGGAAATGGGTGAATTTTGGGTAAAACCGTGCAAAAATGGGCACACGGGTTGGGTTTCATTCCGCCATGATTTGAAGCTACCTCCTCCAATTACCATCACAAATAGACTCCCATCAGCCTCAGGAACAAAGCCCAAACACATGTGGAGGCGTTGGAGTGAGCATGGAGGTCGAATCGAAGCACACCTCTTTAGGGTTTCTGACGGATTTATGTAAAATTGAAGCTCTTATCGGCCAAATTGACCTTGGTCACAAGCGCCGATCGCTCAGGACGCCTCAATGGTTGTGCTATGAAGTTGTAGCACGGACTCCAGGTGAGTGGATCTTTTCCTTTATATCGTGTATATATATATATATATATATATATGATTGATAATTCCACAAACGTTATTATGTTGATTTATGTATATTACCCACTTGTAATTATTATGAATACCTTGAAGCACAGTGTGAACGACGAATTGCTTGATCCCTATTTAGGGTACGTAGGACATGGATCAAGCTATTCGTAGTTCCCATTGTGCTTCAAGGTATTCATAATAATTAAAAGTGGGTAATATACATAAATCAACTTAATAACGTTTGTGGAATTATCAATCATATGTATATATATACGATAGAAAGGAAAAGATCCACTCACCTGGAGTCTGTGCTACAACTTCATAGCACAACCATCAAGGCGTCCTGAGCGATTGGCGCCTGTGACCAAGGTCAATTTGGCCGATAAGAGCTTCAATTTTACATAAATCCGTCAGAAACCCTAAAGAGGTGTGCTTCAATTCGACCTCCATGCTCACTCCAACGCCTCCACAAGTGTTTGGGCTTTCTTCCTAAGGTTGATGGGAGTCTATTTGTGGTGGTAATTGGAGGAGGTAACTTCAAATCATGGCGGAATGAAACCCAACCCGTGCGCCCCTTTTTGCACGGTTTTACCCAAAATTCACCCATTTCCACCCAATTTTCACATGAAAATGGAAGAGGGATCGGTTGACCTCGTGGTAAGGGTCATTTTGACACTAACCTTGTCGTCCAAGGTGGCCGAAGATGGGAGAATCCACCGGGTCGGGTCACGGGTTGAGGGAAACCCGGTTTCCCCTTTTTCTTTTCTCCCTCCTTTCTCCTCCTTGCTCTCTTTCCTGGTTGGTCCCTCACTTCTCTTATCTTCCTGATTGGGCAGCAATCCTTCCTTTCTCCTCCTTTCTTCTTCTCCCACATTCCTTTTCTTTTTCTTCCCCCTTTCCGTCAGACACACACACACACACACATGTCCTCCTAATTTAGCATACATTAATATAATATAAATAGAATAGTTATTTCTTCAAAATACTTTTGGTTCGTAATTCCAAATTCACTTCTGCTTGCGCTTACTCATTCATATTGTCGAGTACTTCAGGAATATGCTAAAAGAATATTTAGTACGTCTCACAACACGTTGGTCAATGAAAGTCAAAACCTTCGCCTCTAGGGCATTTTTGTAAACTCATGTATTAAAATAATAAAATCATCTTTTTTTTAGAGACGGGCTGTTACGTTGTTTATATTCTTTAGTTTTATTTCAATTTCAGTTGAATCAAACAAAACGGGCCATGCTCATTCCTAATTAGTACATTTGTGTTTTTATCAATGCACGTTAAAAACGCACATCTAAGTTACACATTATAACAAAAGTTGTTAGATTCCGTTATATCAAATAAGCTGAGGGCTCTTGTTGTGATTGTAACTGTGTGCAATTTTGACGTGTATTACACAAAGTTGCACATACAATATTGATGGCCTTGGGTGTCACCTCTTAAACTCACCTAACTTTTAGAGGTCTAAGACTTTAAATTGGAGTAAGGGAGTGCTAGCAACCTTTGCACTAAGAGAATATTTTTGCACTCCTTAAGTGATATTGATATTCACCACCATATTTATCATCGTTTGATGAGTTTAAGTTTCAAAATTCGTGTAGTAGATATACAAATTTTAAAATTTAAACTCATCTAGTGACAATATGTATGATCATTGTTACCATTTGATAGGGTAGTGAGTAAAAATACATCATACTTTTGCATTTGAACTTCACTTTATCAAATGTTACATCCCACATTGTCTAGGGGAGTGGATCATGTAAGCCTTATATGTATATTCTCATCTCTACCTAGCACGAGGCTTTTTGGGAGCTCACTGGCTTCGGGTTCCGTTGGAACTCCGAAGTTAAGCGAGTAGCGCGCGAAAGCAATCCCATGACGGGTGACCCACTGGGAAGTTCTCGATTGAGTTCCCATAAACAAAACCGTGAGGGCGTGGTCGGGGCCCAAAGCGGACAATATCGTGCTACGGTGGAGTCGAGCACGAGATGTGGTGGGGGCCTAGGCCGGGATGTGACATCAAATGCCACTTGTCATTTTGTACACAAAAAGCAAGACTTCAATGATTTTATCATTTGTTAAAAAAATGACACCTCACGTCCGGTAAAGGGAAAGGACAAGGATTGTCTGCCCTCCCACTTCATGTGCCATTCTGTTTGTGTGGTCACGGTTAAGTCACGTCAACATTTTATATTACTATTCATTTTTGTCTTATTATCTCTATAAAAAAAACAATATAAAATGTTGACGTGACTTAACCGTGACCACACAAAACAGGAGGGCACAAGAGGGCATACAATCCTTGTCCAAAGGAAAAAGGGCCAAATTTAAAGATTAATATTGTGTGAAAAATATGAGGTGACAGATAATGTACGAGAGTTCAACTTTTAGGAGAGTGTCTTTAGCATTTTTCAGAGGAAATACATAACCTAATACGACATCGTTTTGCTGAAGGCCAGTCTAAGTAATTATCGCCATTTGGTTCACTGCCTGCCAAGAGATTCAAAAGAATATTTCGTCATCTTAGTTCGTGCAACCAAGAACACCAAGGCCACAAACTGCGTCTTTGTCCTTTCTCACCTCATTCCCGCGGCTGAGGATAAAAGCAGAGAGACGGACGGCCATCACAATCCACCCCATATTTACGAAAAAACCAACTCACATGACATTAGCTTTAAACAGCATAATCCCCTACACCACAGCTTTAAGCCTAAGCACTTCTCTGCCCTCTCCCAAAATGCCCTCCAGCCCCTAATTCCAACAGCCTCACAACCGCTACCAGAGCGGTCCGATTGTCCAGAGCACAGCCTCTTCCTCCTCCAACACCGTCGTCTTAGATGGTAAGCTGGAGCTCTAGGAGGAGGACCACAACAATGGCTTGATTTATGTATATTACCCGCTTGTAATTATTATGAATACCTTGAAGCACAATATGAACTACGAATGACTTGATCCCTGTTTAGGGTACGTAGGCAGTCTAACGAGACATTAGATGCAGCCATACAATAAACAATACTAAATAATTGAGACGATAGCCTTGTTTGGGGAATCGAGTAGTGCGAAGGAAATTGGTAGAAAATATGAGATTCAACCTTAGGATTTGGTAATTAAATGTTGGTCATAAATCAAGGTTAAAGAATCAAGAAATTTAATTAAGGAAATGTAAATAATCATAGTTAATTTAACTAATGGCTAATTGATCTTATCACTGATGATTACTCTCGAAAATAAATAGTTTGGGAGTAGGCCGTTACAGCTTATGCATTTTTATGCCATATATATATATATATGTGTATATAATTGAAAATGATATGACATGGTTGAGTATTAGATTGCATCATGGTATATCCATATGTATATTACCTGCACATAATTATTGTGAACGCTCTGAAGTGCGAAGGTGAACGTAGGACAACCAAATAAGTTCAGGTGAGTTTATGGTATTAGTTGAAATGATGGAGTTATGACATGACTACATGTAAGTTTTAGGCAACTCCAACCTTGTCGTACAGGTTGCAATAATAGGCAACTTCGAGACTGTCGTACAGGTTGCCCATGAGTTGTATATGTTACAATAGATGCAGTTAGAGCTCATAAACATGCACCCCAGTGTTAGTGCTCCCGCCCGTGGCCAGGGCATATCTTTCACGTGATGTTCACCTCCCGCACCTTACGCTAACCTTGGATCCGAGGTAGGTGCACAATCCTATCGTACAGACCACTATAGGTGGTTCTGACTTGTAGGTGACCCGCGATTATTCTCACAGTCTTCACGTGATCGTAGCACTTGAGCGTACTTATTTACACCCAGTCCTGTCGTACAGACCATTATAGGTGGTTCCGACTCACGTGCAAGGATATGTGATGAGCTATGGGTTCAGCTGTACAGGCCATAAGAGGTGGATCCGGCTGACATATTACTAGCATTGATTGATGAGATATGGATAAGTCGTACATGTCACTATAGATGACTCCGACTTATGTGCTAGCATTGATTGATGAGATATGAGTATAGTCGTACAAGTCACTAGAGGTGACTCCGACTTATGTGCTAGCATTGATTGATGAGATATGAGTATAGTCGTACATGTCACTAGAGGTGACTCCGACTTATATGTTAGCATTGATTGATGAGATATGAGTACATTCGTACAGGTCACTAGAGGTGACTTCGACGTGCGTGCTAGTATGGGTTATTAAACACATGATTATTCATATGCTGATAAGATGTTATGTCGTGTTATAGTTTTGGATTTACTGTTAGTATACATTTGATTTCATACTTATACGTAGTATCATTTTCTGTAAACTATACAAATTATACGGCGAGGGGTTACTACCTTTGATAATTGAATTGATTTTGGAAATCTTTGTGTTGCTCACTCACACTTTCTATTTTGTACCCCTCCAGGTTCTAGTAGAAAAGTTTCGTATTGACGAGGACTTGTGGCACTCCCCAGTTCAAGTGGCTCTTTTCGATGGTATAATTAATATCTTCCTTCGCTGTACTTTACTTATGCTCTGTATCACGCATGAAATGAGTCCATACCTGCTCACTGCGCACTCATGTAAATAGGCACTTTTAAGTTTAAATTTATTCACATTTCACACATCATCACACTTTATGACTTCGTCACCTTCCAGGTGTCGACTAGCACAGCTCAATTCGGAGTCCTAGTGGACATTCTAGGTCAGTGACACACCCTGATCTAGATCGAGGCATGCTGGCCGTCACGTGAGCGTGACGTAACCATGTGCACAGCGTGGAAGCAATAATATAAGGAATTACGAATGAATAAAAGTCAAACATCCAGAATGACTAGATAAGTTAAGGTGCAAGAACGGAATTAAGTGTGAATACACAACAGAGCACAATTAGCCTAAGTGCAGTCAAACATAAAAGTACTAATTAAACAACACCCAAATGTGGTCCTACATGAGTGATGGTCTGTCAGAACTTCGGATGAATCCTAGTGAGCCACCAACAAACGTTACCTAATACATGGAGGGGTGCAAAACAAAAAGCGTGAGTGGGCAAAAACAAAGCTTTTAAAAAATCATCTTGTTATCAAAGCTCTAACCCCTCGCTATAAAACCTGTATAATTTCCCAGAAAAATAGTATACATACGTATATATCTCAAAATCATGCTCAATGTATCCAAATCCACATATATGTTTGCCATGCATGTGCCATTCCAATATCACAATATAACCACTGTAAGCCAGGTGATGCAATTCAATATAAATCATCTGACAGTCGGAGTCACCTAATGTGGTCTACACAGCGGAATTTAGAGCTCATCTCAATCATATCTCAATCTCAACACATATTACATCATGTATATACGTTACATATCTCATCACATATTTCATCATGTATACACATATCTGCACACAAGTCGAACCCACTTATAGTGGTCTATACGATAGGACTAGGTGTAAATAATACGCTCTAGTGCTACGATCACGTGAAGACTGTGCAATAAATCGCGGGTCACCTACGAGTTGAACCCACTCAAAGTGGTCTATACGACAGGACTGTACACCTAACTTGGATCCAAGATGAGCGTGTGGTGCGGGAGGTGAACATCACGTGAAAGACTGTGCCCCTAACTCTGGGCGGGAGCACTAACACCGGGGTGCAGATTAATGAGTTCAATATACATCACAACATCATCACCATCTATCTCATAACCATTATCAGCATAATAAACTCACATGTAGCTTACCTGGGCCTCCGCAGCACCATGCAACAATATGCATAATTATGCTAATGCATATACAAAAATATGATGCATATATGACATGGCATTTAAATCACATTTCCTTTAAATGTGTTTTCTGGGAAAAGCGTCAAGTGTGTGTGTGTATATATATATATATATATATATATATATACTGAAAACAAAAGCCCACTCACTGATATGTAGCCGGGTCGTAACCCTCGCGCCTAGCCTGGCTACGCTCGTCCTCCGGATAGGTCTCGCCTATATGAGAAATAGCTATAAAAACGTTATTTTAAAGCACATAAACAAAACTAGGTAATAACTTCTCATACATTGCTCAATTTTGGTATTTGAATATACCACCGCGATCTACTCAACCTCACAAACATCCTAAAATTTTTAGAATAATTTTCTGACCTCACGCGCCGCCACGTGCCAGGCACATTAACAGCGTCAGTTAATGCTGTCAGGAATATTCCGTCAAAACTAACAGATTCCGTTAAAACTAACCTGACGCCGTTAAGAATATTTCGTTGACTTTAACATAATATTCTTCCTCCTTCTCCGACGAACCTCCGGTCACCGCTGCGTCGCCGGAAAACTAGGAAATCGAAAAACCTTATTTTCTCACTCGTTTCTTCACCATTTTCTATGAAATTTGCACCAATGGAAAGCTGGAGATGCGTAGAACAACGTTATACCTGTTTGAAGCCTCAAAATCCACAGAATCATGCCGGGAAAAGCTTCGAAATCCGGTCAAAATTTAAAACTTGTCAATCTCCACTTTCCGACGTCCAAATCCTTCCAACGAAGTACTCCGAGCTTCGTAAGGACCTCCTAAAGCTTCCTATGGTCTTGAAATCCCCAAAAACACAACATTTTACGATTGCATGAATAGTGACATAAATCGGATTAGGGTTTTCACGAGTTTTTGAATGAGTTCTTACCTGAAAATGGTACCATTCAACTCGTATGAACCTCAGGAACACAATGGTGATCTTAAAATCTTCGATCTACAAGGTTTGAGAGAGTGAGTTTGAGAGAGAGAGAGACACGGGAGAGAAGAGAGAGAAAGGGTAATTTGTGTGTGTGTGGTCCTAGTTTGGTTTCCAACCAACAAAACTTAGTCCTTTTTAGTTCCCTTAGTTCTAAGACTTAGGAAAATAACAATTAAATCCAACTTAAATATAAGTCACACACAACACATCTCAACATCCAAGGGTATTTTAGTAATTTCACAACAACGATACAAATATTTCTCGGGACGAGCTATCACAGTCGGGGTGTGTCAAACAATGTATGCGAGTATTAAAAATAAGACACCTATTAAAAAAAATTCAAAAATAAATATCAACCCAAATAAGTTTGGATAAAGTTTAATTAGTCGAGTTCATATAACATAAGTAATAAGTATGGGTGAAGCTTAATTCAACATCCCTAACGTGGAAAACAATAGCTCCTCGTGACACATCAAGGACCACAGCTTGATGTGTCCTTATAACAAATAAGTAGAAACTTAAAAAAAAAATTATGACATATGCGTTTTTAAGGTATAATTAATAAGAAGCGTTTTATTGTAAAAAATTATTCTTCTAAAATTTGTTACAAATATTACATGCTCTTTACTTGTCTTGTAACTCCACGGTGTATGCAAGTATATCTCGTATTTAAGGTCTAATTCAACACTATCCTAACAACTAAGTTAATTTTGATTATGGTTAGTTGAGGAAGTTTTCTAATATTGGTTAATGCTTACCATGCACGTCTTATAAATTTATATATATCAAGTCCGTCCTGGGATTAAACAATAATAAAATATAGTAAAAGGGTTAAAGGAAGAAAAGATTAATGATTAATTAGCATTTAGCACTTGGCAGCTCAGCCATTACCAATTGACCCTCCAGTCCAGTCCAATAATTGTAAACTATTTAGTCGGTGCGATCATGGGATCCATGTGCTAATCCATGATTTGGTCAAAACTCAAAATACTAAAACTCATAACTAATTTGTTGGGTTTATATCCGTCTTGAAATTTATTCAAACCATCAAAATGATTCTTAAAGTTGAAAATCAATCAATGTAGTTTTTGAAAATTGGTATTACAAATTAAGTCATTCCATCATAATTATGTTAACAATTATCTTATATGTTGATATGACACATAAATAAGACCCACATGATGTAAAAGTTTTTGTTACAAAATGATTTCTGAAATTGACCTATACGATCAAAATGGTGTGGGTCAATTTATACTAATAACTAATTAGTATTTTGGCTGAGATTCAGTTTCATTTGTCTCGTATTTGTAATGGTGTTGCTCATCGTTTGACTAAGGGCTGGTTTGGTATTGCTGTGCTTTGAAAAAAAGCTGCTGTGAGAATAAGCGGCTGTGCTGTGAGAATAAGCGACTGCGAAATAAATCAGCAGAGTGTCTGGTAAACATTTGTAAAAGTGCTTTTGGAAAAAAAAGCAGTCATTAAAGGAGCATTGTAACTTCGTGTGATTTGAAAAAAAAGCCAGTTTTCCAAAGCTGCAAATAACAGCTTCAGCTTTTTCTTTTGATTTCAGCTTATTTTCACAGCAGCTTTCAAAATAAGCCATTTTTTTCAGTTTACCAAACACCTAAAACTCTCATAGCTTTTTTTCATGGGTGCTTTTTTTTTTAAGCACCTCACTCCCAAACCACCCCTAACTTCTTCCCTTTAATTGTTCATGACTTAGTTTGGTTTGAGAATCCTCTCGATTTTATCCAGGATGTTTTCTTCCGAGACTCCTCTTATAGAGTTTGAGTTTTTCAAAGGAAAAATTAGTATCCGGTCCCTAGTTTTTACTGTTCATTGACTAACACCTTATTAGTTCTTAAATTTTGATTCAAGTCCCTAGCATTAATGTGATAATGAATTTACATGTTTATTATTATATAATTTTTTTAATATAAAAATTAGTAATTAATTTAGGGTTTAATACTCACACCTCTATTAAACTTCTAATTAATTTTCAATTCAAACATTTCCAAAATAATAAAAAATTAAATTAAATTAAGTTTGTACCTATTAGTTTTTTTTTATATATAAAAAGATTCTCAATTTTTTAATCTTAAATGTACCCATTCATATATTTTTTCAATTTTTTAATCTTAAATGTACCCATTCTCAAATATATCAATTTGTTATATGTAAAATGTACCATTTTTTAATATAAAATCCATTCAAATTTTTTAATCCATGTTTAAACTTATATGGGTACATTCTTTTTCGTTGATTTGAGAATGTATCCATACATATATGTGTATTTATACACACACACAATATAATAGAGAGAATAATTTATATTTTATTATTTTTAATCCCATAATTATGAGTTTTATTTAAAATCTCATTAATATAAACAATTACAAATTTCAATTTTTAATTTTTAATTAAAAAAATATAGTAACTTACCTTATTACATTAATATCAGGGACCTCAATCAAAAACTAAAAACTAACAAGGTTTCAATCAAAGAATATTGATAGATAGGAACCGCATCCAAAATGTCCCGTTTTTCAAATAAATCCATCGTTCATCTTTGAAAAATTAGTGCTTTCATTTCATACCCTTTTTTAATGTGTGTTTTTTTTTTTGGGACGTCGACGAACCGTTTGTTATTTTTTTATTGGAAAAGAATGAGAAACTAAATATATACACCGACACTTTTCTACTTGGCTCCGGTGAAAGGGGATATCTGGTCCCTATATTTCATGCATATGACACTATAAAGTCCTCCTACTATTCTTACTTCTTCAAAAAATCCAAAGGAATTTAATTCTTACAAAACATGCAAACCCCACCATGCAAAGTTAGATACGAATTCCAGGAGACTGTAACAAGATAAGCCTTCATGCGGTAATCTTTGTCTGTAGAAGTTTGGTCATCGTCTGTACTTTTGCATTAATACTGAATTTTGCATGCTTCTCCTCCGTTCAGTATTAAAACCAACCTGCATTATTACATATCAGTTCTTTCAAAATGCATTGATAAATTGTTGGTACATTCTCTCGACGGCAATCACGCTGACGCGTTATCAATGATATTTCGACATTTGGCTCTTTGATAAAGAACGTACATCTCTTTCATAACCTAACCGTCCATGGACAATGGTATTAGACACTTTCGTTTCGACTACATCACCGACGCTCCATCCCTCCCTGGCCATATTGCTTTGTTTTTCGTATTGATTCTGACCAGTTACCAAAGCAACAAAAAAGAGAATCTTAAGAACATGGTCCATTGGTAAAAGAGACGAAAACGAGTCGTGAACTTAAAACGTTCTTTATTTCAACCTCTACAAATGCAGAAACATCCGTAATATGAGTGGCTATACGTTGGTGTTCGAATTTATTTTAAAAATATTGTATGTGTAGAGATTCTCTTTTTTTTTTTTTTTTTGGAAAGAAAAAAGGAGGAGCAAACTTCAGTTCAAAGGCATGCATCCCACGTCTTAGATCTACCAATATTGGAATTGACTTTGCATCACATAAAAATCCCAAGTTTCTTAATACACAAGATTAAGAGTTAATGAGCCACTTAGTACTAGTGGTATTCTTCTTTTCTTAAAGTAAATAATATCGTTTGTTAAAAAAAATATTAAGAGCTAATGAGGATTGAATTAAGCAAAATCTCAAGGAAGAAGAAATAAGAGCTAATTTATAAATAAATATTCCATTTACTAGCAATTAACTAGCACATAAATTAACACTTGATACAAATATTAAAAGAGAATCTGCAAAAATAATTGCTTTGTAATTAAAAAAAAATAATAATAACATGATAGATATTTAGTATTTACTAATCAATAAAATGCTCCCTAATTTTATGATGATAAGCAGCAACCTCTGCAATCTCCATTGTTGGATAAAATCTCAGTACCACCACCACCCCTGCCTTGCCCACCACTCCTTCAACTTTCCACAAATTGCAGAGAAACCCCTCAGACCACCGTTAATTTTTCAACCCCACCCCTCTGTAGCAACAATCCCACATGACACAAAAATAAGAACATCAAAAAACAACAAACATAGTCTAATTACATTGGTACACTGATATTCATGTTTGGAACAATAACAAGGAGTACTTTTGATGATCTGGTATCGAATTTTCGGACCGTGGAATCTCTTATTAATTCTATAAAGGCCCCAACTTTCTTGATTATTTTCAAAAAGCAGCACTTACCCATCAAATCTCAGCCGTAAACTTTCTTGGTTTTGGTCCTGCTATCATCAAAATTGTACCTGTAAGTTTGCGGCAGGCTACCGACATCAGATCCCATGAGTTTCTTGAGCTCCGACCGGACTTTGTAGAACACATGCCTCCAGCTTCCTCTGTTGTCGGATCCGAGCACTTTGGTTTCTTCCTCGTTCATCTCCAGATCCTGGGCAAAAATGGGTTTTCTGGACATGATCCATGCCCAGCTCTGGACCCACCATTTTCTTATGGATCCTCCGGCGTACTCTCCCATGGCGGAAACCGACTTCGACCGGCTTAGTGCCCATGAAGTTGCAGGGGAGGAGATGGGCTGGAGCTTGAGGGACAGAGACGACAGCCGTCTGCGCAGCCCCGGCTGCTCTGTTAATTGCTCCTGAGAAACTGGAAGTGAATGATTTGCGGGCATTTTCTCTGAATTCGAGCTCTGAGAAAATGGAGAAAAACAGAGGAGAACAGAGGAGGATGAGGAAATGTGGTTCGTGGGGGGTTTTGTTTTTTGTGTTTTTGAGGAGGTGGGGTGTTTTTGTGAAATGTAGCGTTAACAGCTCCATCACAGGCTGTTCTTATTCTTGATGTGTGGGGCCACGTGGGGGTGGTGGGGTCCATGGAGCTTTTGTTAAATTTCAAAATTTTCTCTCTGCGTTTTACAGCATTTTCTTTCTCCTCCTGTGATGGGGGACATGACATCTCGCCGGACAGGGTGTCTGGAGAATTTGTAAGGGAATTCTTTCCGATCCTTTTTATCAAATTTATCAGAGGATCTGAACTTTTAAAATTTGATCAAACAGTAAAGTTATTATAACTTTTAAAATGAGCTTCTGTTTGAAATCTTTGGATTAAATTTCAATGGTTCAGATTTTCGAACTTGATGAATTTGGTGGAAGGGATTCGGAAGGATCCCTTATTGGAGAATTTATCAGAAATTGGGTTTAAGTCCAAAATAATCATCTTAAATTGGCTAATGATGAGGATAATTTTTAATTTAGCTGGAGTTTATCATGTTGTCTTCTTTAAATTAGACTTGTTGCAAATATAGCGAGTATTTGTTTACAGCTTGTCAAGAATTAGAGAGAAATGATTAGGAATAGAATATAAATACAAGTATTTGTATCTTTTTATCACATTGTTACAGTAAGAATCCAATGTACAGTCTACTTGCCTCACACATTATATGTTGTGTAATGTCAATCTCACTTCTAGTTTCTTCAACTTTGGTTCCATTTATTGATATTTCGATTATTTAGAATGTAGAATCATCGTTTATAATTTAGAGTTTTAGTCACAGATTAGTTAATCGCTCAAATTTTTGGCATTTGATACTTATGACTAATCTAAATCCTAGAAGCTTTAAAATTGAGTATCAGTGAGATTTTTGGACGCATTGATTGTTAACAAAGAACGAATGTTATGTGAAGAGAATCTCTTATTATACATACTATATAAACATGTACATAAGTTTTTCTACTTATCTTGAACTTCACATAATTCACTCAGATTATAAGATGTATACAATAAGTCTAACGTGCATTATAAATTAAGTGAACATATTACCATATTACCATATTGTCATGTCACATGTTTAAGAAAAAATTGTGTTGGGCCACCCAGATCAGTTATTTGTAAAACTCTCACAAAAGGTTAGGATCTTCGTGTTTTAGTCCAAACCTACCTTACGCTAATCATACCTATTGTGATAGTTACTTAATCAGACAGTTTTACTGAAGTTTCTGTCTACACTTTCTTATACCATAGCTAAGCAATCTATCTTTTTCAATTTCTTGTTTTGCGGTTTTAAGTCAAATTTCTTGTTGCTTTAGGGTTTAAAAAAGATGGGTCGTTGCTTACTCAATCATTGTGATCAGGATGCAGTCATCATTGTAAATATCATAATCCATATCGACATCTTAAGTTACTACAAACTACAAAAAATGTAACCCAATTTGTTGGCATGAAATGATTGGTTGACATAAAAAAAACAAACAGAAAAAAAAAGAATAAAAAAAAAGAATAAAACGATAACTTGGGAGTAAGAGTAGGAAAAGGCAGAATATTTTAGCAAATTATCACTTTGATCCCTGAAACATTGGCTGGAGGTATCTAAGTGCATGCATGTTTGTAGTATATAGGAGGAGGAGGAGAATAGATTTTCAGCATGAAGAACACGGTTTAGTGTATCAAGTATCATAATATAAATTGATAGATATTTAAAATAAAAATATCTAACCACGTATATTATGAGATTTGGTGTTCAAGCCGTATTCCAAGGAAAAAAAAAATTCGAGGAGGAAGCCAGAGTGTGAATGCAGGGACCAGCTTTTGAGTTGTCGGTTGTAAAGTATGGATCTGCTGCTTACAAATTACGTGAGTCATTCTCCCATTAATCCCTGTTATGTTGTTTAATTACTAACTTAAACATGTTTATTAATAAGTATTAACATGCGTCAGATTAACACGAACACTATATAGAAGCACGACCATGGTTGACATTGTGATTTACAAACGATTGCCCGTATTCGATGTTCACATCTAAATACAGTTGACAATTTGTGTTAATGTGCTTCGTAGTTGAGATGTCGACTCATTTATAATCGTGTCATGTTTAAATTAGTTCTTTTGTAATCGTGTCGTTTTTAAATTTAATCTTTGTGTCAAGTAAATGAAAACTTGATGTTAACTTTCTTTCCTTTAGTTCTTAATCCGACCTTGTATTTATAATTA
The DNA here is from genome assembly GCF_916048215.2 of Malus sylvestris. Classification (NCBI taxonomy): domain Eukaryota; kingdom Viridiplantae; phylum Streptophyta; class Magnoliopsida; order Rosales; family Rosaceae; genus Malus; species Malus sylvestris. The sequence goes on from NC_062264.1 coordinate 26,413,263, forward strand.
AAGTTCACATAATCATATGTACTTATTTACAATGAGAATGTTATGTACAAGTATCTCAAGTCAATCACCCGTTGTTATGTATTTAAAGATTTTCAAATAACAATATATAATTAACCTGATATACTGCTACAATGACATTCTCTAACATGAAAGTCAATTGAAAATTTCAATACGTATCCAAGATTCAAAAAATAATGGGAGTGACAAATTGAAAAGGATACAAAACACGTGTTTTGTGCCTATTTTGGTTGCTTGATAAGTGACAAGTAAATTTCAATAAACATCAACACATTATTATGCAATTTAAAAGAGCTGAAAACTATGTGAAAATTAAACAATGAGCTACAAGTTTTCTTCTTCCTCCCTAATTTCTACTGTATCTCTCAAGTCTCTCACCTCTCTCTTTCTGGTCCCAAAACAAAATCTTAAAGTTCACACCGGTTTTGATTCATTGCTATTTTCTAATTAACATGTAATTTGACATTTAGTAGAGTATACTAAAATAAATGGGACTTTTAAAGGGGATGCCATTGACCATTCGGCTCTTATTTTCGTCATACAATGTTGCATAATGATTGAAACCATTTATCTTTTAGAAAATTGACAGTTCAAATCATTATACATCGTTTCTCACTTTTAGATGCACAAAGTATTACCCACTACACTCAGCATTCAAAAACAGAAAAATACAAAAGCTTTCATTCAACACCATGAACCTCTTGTTGTAGGTACATAGTTAAAGAAAGAAAAAGTCAGTCGTGATATGCCGAAGGAGCCATGGCCTGCCATCTTAATGATATGCCGAGGGAGCCATGGCCTGCCATCTTGAGATACTAGGATGGCATCGGATCAAGTCGAGGTCGAGTAATCGAGGACTCGTTGAATGTTGTGTGTATTGATCGAATCAATTAGGCGTGTTTAGGATTGATTTGGATATCATAAATAAATAGAGTGAACGAAAGTTGAACAAAAAAGAAGAAGATAATGCTTGCTTCCCTCACTGGAGGAATGCACATATTGCACCATTCTCAAATACTGTATCTTCATCATATAACTTTGGGTAAAATACAAAAAATTACCTCAACTATTGATGTCACGACACTTTCATACCTCATATTACAGACCTCCGTCAGTTTTTCTGTTAATTTTTTTGTTAAATACTGACTTGACTTAAGATGGGCTCCATTTCTTAGTACAACTGGATTAAAAATTAATTAAATATATTTTTAATAATTAAATATTAAAAATTTAAAAATAAAATTATTTTTTTATATTAAATTGTGGGATCCACCTCTCTCTCTCCTCTCTCTCTTTTCTCTCTATCTGGGCAACCCTTCCCTTCCATCCCCCAGCCTATCCCTTCCCGTCTTCCCTAAACCCAAACACCCCAAACCCAGATCCTTCCCTCCCATCCCCCAACCTTCCCCCTCCCCTGCTGCTTCGACCTCCATCGCCACTCTCCCTTTGACCTCCCCCACCACACTTCCTTCAGCTGCCCTGTTCTTCTGGGCTCCAACGACAGAGCAGGGAAGGAGGTTTGCGATCCCTCCCTCATCCACGCCGATTCCGAGTACTTGCGCGGCACCATCGCCGCCGTACACTCTGTTTTCAAGCACGCTTCCTGCCCGGAAAACACATTCTTCCACTTTGTCGCCTCCGACTCCAGCGCCGTCGATTCCCACCACCTCTCTCGCATTCTGAAATCGACCTTTCCGTTGATTAATTTCCGAGTCTATGTGTTCAGAGAGAGCTTGGTGAGTCATATGATTTCGTCTTCGATTCGACGAGCTCTCGAGAACCCATTGAACTACGCGAGAAGCTACTTAGCTGATTTGCTCGACCCCTGCGTCGAACGCGTGATTTATCTCGACTCCGACATCGTTGTTGTCGACGATATCCAGAAGTTATGGGAGATTACCTTATCCGGGTCGAGAGTGATCGGAGCTCTGGAGTACTGCCACACGAATTTCACCAAGTATTTCTCCGACGAATTCTGGAAAGATTCCGAGCTCTCCAAGGTGTTCGACCGAAAACGCCCGTGGTATTTCAACACCGGCGTGATGGTGATCGATTTGGATTCAGAACGAGAAGAGGATTTACGAACTGGGTTCTCTTCCTCCGTTTCTGTTGGTGTTCGGCGGCGACGTGGAGGCGATTCACCATATCCTAATAATTTGGGATATGGGTTTTGGATTTCTGATGATTTTGATTGATGGGTATCCAGAAATTTTTTAATTTAATTCGATTTCAGAAATGGGTTTTTGGTGTCGATTGGTTTTGGATGATGGGTGGGAAGGGTTGCCCAGAGGGAGAGAAAAGAGAGAGGCGAGAAAGAGAGAGGAGAGAGAGAGGATGGTGGAGGAAGGTTGGGGGGGATGGGTGGGAAGGGTTTCTGGGATTTTGGGGATGGGTCGAAGGGAGTGTGGCAGGGGAGGTCGAAGGGAGAGTGGCGAGGGAGGGGGAAGGTTGGGGGGATGGGAGGGAAGGATCTGGGTTTGGGGTGTTTGGGTTTAAGGAAGACGGGAAAGGGTAGGTTGGGAGGATGGGAGGGAAGGGTTGCCCAGACAGAGAGAAAAGAGAGAGAGGCGAGAGAGAGAGAGGTGGATCCCACCATTTAATATAAAAAAATATTTTTTTTAATTTTTTAATATTTAATTATTAAAAATATATTTAATTAATTTTTAATCCAGTTGGACTAAGAAGTGGAGCCCATCTTAAGCACGTCAGTATTTAACAGAAAAATTGACGGATATCTGACATTGACACAAATTCGTAAGATAAGGTATGACATTGTCAATTTTAAAAGATGAGGTATGAAAATGTCGTGACACCAATAGTTGAAGTAATTTTTTGTACTTTACCATATAACTCTATAATCAAAACCGTTCCATCTATTAATCTTCGTTTGAAGATTATTCTTAAAAGTTTCATTGGAATTAGGGATCATTTAGTAATTCAAATTTATAGAACAAATCGACAATGTGAATACCAAGTAATATATTTATGATGAGTCGTTCATTTATTTAATGCATTTGGATGAATAAACTGACACGCCTCGACCTTAATATCCCAAATACTAGGATGGGCACGTGCTGGCCGACACCTGAGGATGACGAAGCCATTTTAACATGCATTCAAGTGGTATTAGTAAATGAAAGTAAATAAAATATGCAAATATAAAAGAAATACGCAAATGCAGAAGCGTGTTCAGAGCTTACAAATAATCAAGAATAATATGAAAGAATTACAATAAAAAATGTACAAATAAAGGAATGAGTCATACACTAAGGAGACTCGAAGATACCTATGCGAAAGTACCCTAACATCAGGATCATACGCCTCGATTCTAAATCCTGAAGGGAGTGCAAAACAAAAGGTGAGTAGACCAAAGTTTATAATAATAATACTACTAATAAGAAAACCATTTTCTTTCTGAACATACTAACTCCCTATTTTGAAAACGCATATAGTACTACATAGTAGGCTTTCTGAAAACTCTAGCATGCCAAGAAAAACATTCATAAATCGTGTACATGTGAAACAATGCTCAATAATGGTAATATAGTCGCCTGAAGGTAAATTCGTAAAACATCCATAAATCACATCAATGATGTACACAATTAGGAGTATCATAGTCGCCCAGAGGCATAACCATCACTTGAAGGTGAAGCTGTACGACACTAAGTTACGTCAGTGAAGAAATGTGGTAGTAGGGGTGGGCGCGGTGTGGTTCAGTGTGGTTTCGAGTGAAACCGCAACCTAAACTTTTTGCGGTGTGGTTTTGAAGCTAAAACCGAAATGAAACCAAACCGTTTGGTTCGGTTCGGTGCGGTTTCAAACGGTTTCGGTTCGTTTTTTGAGAAAAAAATGTACAATTTAAAATATACACCTATTTACGCATAAGACTGTCTTATTTTCCTCATATATTAATTAATGAACCTGCAGCAACATCTGGTATTGAAACTGTCTGGTATTGAAATCGGGACAGAACTACCCCACGCAGCTTGTCGTTTAGAATTCTTAGCTAACATATCAAAACTCATGTCATAAGAAAACAGATTTGGGTATACGTTGGTCTTGCAATGAGCAGTCTTCTTTTTTTGGGCATAAATTGCTTACTTGTTTGGTTTTGGTGTACTCATACTTCACGCCAAGAATCAAAACCCTTCCAATGTCATCCTGAGGACTTTCGAACATGATCTTTTCAAAGTAACCCAACTCTGTCACATTTTTGTTGCTCCAAATATCCAATTCCATGCTACTTGTCTTTCCGATTGTCCATACTGCAGGAAACCTTAAGGTAATTCTTGTTGAACAATCACCAACACGAGTATAGTTCCAAGAACCTGCTGCATCCAAGAATCAACACGCAACACAAGACAATTGATTTTTCTCTGCATTTCATGAGCCTTGTCCAATCAAACTTGTATTGGATCGAATGACCTTCGATACCAGACGCTGCTGTTGTCTACAAATTCCACCAGAAATCTCAACCTGAATATATGGCGCGGTTTCGGTTTCGGTGTGGTTTTGAAAACCCAAAACCGAAACCAAACCGTTTTCTTTGCCGCAGTTCAGTTTCGAAACCGCAAAACCAAACCGTTTGTTGCGGTCCGATTCGATTCGTGTTTCGATTTCGATTTTCGGTTCCAAGTGCCCACTCCTATGTGGTAGGTCCATCATCCGAAGGTGAAGCTGTACGACTCTGAGTTACGCCAGAGAAGAAACATATACATAACATAACACACCGACACTAGTTGTGGTTAGTGAAGCTGTACGACTCTGAGTTACGCCAGAGAAGAAACATATACATAACATAACACACCGACACTAGTTGTGGTTAGTGAAGCTGTCCGACACTAGTTTCACTAGTGAAGCTGGGAGTATGTCATAAATATCCTCAACTGTGCCTTATGGTCATAGACATCTATATACTCGTATTGTGTGTATGTGTTGTATGATAACCCACTAGATAAGCATAGAAAACGTATCTCAAAATCTCATATCAAATCACCAGAGCTCAAATGCTCAAAGCATCAATTCATAAACCATAGATAAATCATATTCGTAAATCCGTAATATATCATACGCGTAAATCCAATAATTCATAACGTTTCATAAAACATAATTCAATAAATCATAAATAATGCATAAAAATAAAATCATGAAATCATACTTTTTATCAATGCAAGCCTAATATTAAAAAAAAATGCAATTTGAGAAAAGGTCCACTCACAAATACTCGAACTAGGAAGGACGAGGTCACTTCCAACTGACGCACCTAACCACAAATAGAGACCAATTAATAAAACCCTACTAAAATGATCGAATTTGGAAAACGGACAGCGGTTCCGGATTCAGCACGTACCTAAGGAGAGACCTCAGGTTCCCTCATGTGGCGCCACAGGGCGGCGGCCTGGGTGGCCACGCGCCGAGATGGGCTGCCGGAAAAGTAGTCGGTGCCGTCGTGGTCGCCACCGTGGACGATGGAGTAGAGTACCTCCGGTCGAGCAGAGTATCGCCGGTGGAGGCACATGTGCTCCACGTGCCGAGCACTGTAGCCCATGTGTAGCCTCACGCACCCACAAGTACAAGTGTACTCGCCTTCCTCGCGAAGCTTGAGGTTGGCTGGTTTCTGGGCAACATTCTAGAACTCCGTTCGAGCTCATTTCTCCACTAAATTCGATGTTCTACCTATGGAAATGAAGCTAGGAATGAGGAGAATAAACTGTACCAAAAAGAGGCTGAGAAGTGGCCAGAGTTGACCGAAAAACTCCTACAAAAATAGGTTCATTTGTCGGAAAACTGGGGAAGGTTTTTCCCTTAGGATTCTGTGTCTATAAGTCATGAAATCAAACCAAAAACGTCCTAATCTCACTCATAAATACAATCTAGAAAGATCTAAGTAGTTTTCAAGACTTACCTTAGGAGAAAAATGGGGAGAAATCGTCGAAATCCGTCGAGGAGGAAATGTGAACAGTGGCAGCCATAGTTCACCGTGGGGGGGGCGATGTCAGCTTTTGGGTTTGACATGGAAGGGGTCTAGTAATAGTGGTGTCATTATTGTTTGTGTGTGTATGTCCATGCCTCAGAGAGGAGAGGATGTGAGAGTGCAGAGGCGAGATGGAGAGATAAGAAGAGAGAGAGAGTTCTAGAGGGAGAGAGAAACATCACCCGACGAGAGAAATGAAAGAAATGAGATGGAAAAAGATAGAGAGAGAGAGAGAGAGAGAGAGAGAGGAAGAGAGAACCGAGGAACCAAAAAAAGAAAGGGGTGGGTCCCACAAGATCACCAACCAAGGGAAGAAAAGACGAAATGCAAAAGTATCCAGTAGACTCAAAATTACCAAAATACCCATAACTCATTGGATTCCATAAAATCCACGTTTTAGCACCAAATTCAATTCCGCTTGCGCCTACGCATTCGTAGCGACGAGTACTACAAAGATATGGCAAGGAAACGAATCTCACATGACACGATAAGATGGTCAACAAAAGTCAAAGTGTTCACCTCGGAGGGCATTTTCGTAAATTCACACATTAAAAATTATGTAAACCATAAAATTGGGGACATGTTATTAGATAAACGATCTTTGATTCAAATGATTTTTTATATTCAAATGGAGATTTATGAATTCAACGGTTCTGATTATAAATTTTTATTTTTATTTTTTCTAATACATCGATATTTTTACACTAAGGGAATGGGGAGTTTGGCTAAGCCACATAATGAGCGACCTAATTTTGTAACGAATTCGTCATCCACGAGATTCAAATCTATGACCTCTCACTTCCAAGTGAAGAGAAATACCACTAAATCGTAGTAGTGAGTGACATAAAGTTAATATGATAGAAATACATTATGCGGGAATAATGGAATATGTGCATTCTCCTATGTGGGGAACAAGTATTATCCTAAAAAAAGAAATGCTTGGAGACTCTCTCAAAATGGGACTCTCCGCCACCTTATATTTTTTGACACAATATTTTATAAGGAAAACTAATAAACAGGGCTTCAAAATTTTGAGTTTTAACAAAAAACCACCCACTAACTTTATTTAATGATAAGAATAAGAGAAAAGTAGATGCCACTTTTGAAACCATGTGCTGCATTGAGCCCATTTTTTAGCGGGGATCACAGTAGCTTGTTACGTACAATCCCTGCATTGAAAAGTATATGCAAATCTCGTATGGCCCCATAAGCATCTAAGGATGTTCCATACAGTTTCTACACCCGTTCTTGGAGGACTTTGAATTCTTAACATACCCGTTCCTCGGAGCCATTGGGAGGTTGCCCAGCTAGTTCTTGATGGCATACTTTTATTTGCATATCTGGGAGTTATGAGGAGAAAGGAATGGCTTCATTTCTTCAAATTTCATGTGTTGATGGGCATGACGCTTTCGTGTGAGTTTCTAGTGAATCTTGTTGGGGTTTCTTGCGATTGCAGTACTTAGTGGATGAACCTGCGGCTGATAAGTTGAAGAAAATCTGCTTCGCTTAGCTCGCCTGTCAAGTGTTCGATGTAATGCTCGAAAGATCACGAAGATATCCAGGCTGCAAAATGTGACTAAAGTTCTAATAATGGAAAAACTTGAATTACCTGAGTCATGTTCTGTGCCAATATATGTGGAATACTTTTGCAAAGTTTTCACAAAACCTAATGCCAACATTGATAAAGAGAAGAAATAGAGATTTTTTATTTTTCAGAGTTCAATTTGATTTTGCATTTAAAATGTAAGAGGGAAAGTAACGCATGTGCATAGCTGTAGTGGTTGAAAGGATGTGCAACACAACAGAACATCTACCATTGAAAAGGTGAGGCCCTTGACGGCTTCGATGGTGCCCTCTTCTCCACTGGGTGAATTCGCCACAGCCATCCGTAGTAGTCCTTCCTATGACTGTTGCATGGTTCTTAAGGCATTCCTTGTAGTATGTATTCATAAACAGTGTTGTAAGTTTTATAAACAATGTTGTAAGTTTTCATAAACAGTGTAGTAAGTTTCAAAAACATTGTCCTAAATTTCATAAACAATGTATTATGAGTCCACTCGTCAGATTTTTTGTTATTTTTATTAAAATTATGTCTTTTTCATTAAAATTTATGTTCTTTTGTCATTTTTATTAAAATTTAGGGAACTTTAACGAAAAGCACCCGGTACTGTTCACTTTAACGAAAAACCACATTTTTACACTAAAAAGTCAATCATGGTACTATTCACTTTACCCTTTATTTTGTCCTTATCATTAAAACTCAAAATTTTCAAGCCATTTTCATTAGTTTTTCTTAAAATTTATGGATTTTTCATTAAAATTTAAGTTTTTTTAATTAAATAAAATTATAACATGGTTTTTTTATTAAAATAAACTTAGTCCAAACTATTTTCAGGAAAGTTTTCTATTTTATAATGTTAGATCAGAATTGTGCCAACAACATGAACATGAGATGAGATAATGGAGAGTCGAGATCCCAGTGTCCTCTGTGGTACCAAATTCTCAGAGCCCAGCGTCCTCCAATGGCACTAGGGATCTGAAAGCACCAAAATTTACCCAAAGAATATCAACGAGCGTAGCAATGGAGTACAGGAAACTCAAAGATCAGGTATTTCCCATATGAACTACCAGATTTCTTCCTACAATCTCAAATTTTCAACCTTTTGTCAATACCCATTTGATCTAATTACAGGATCAAGACGAATCTTCAGCCTCCGAAGACCTCGAAAGCTTGCGGGGCAAGCCAATTCCTGCCATCAGCCCAGTGGAGCTCTCCAAGTGGAAGCTCAAGTATGCCCAACTTATGCTCTTTTGTTCCGATTGATTGAAATTTGGTAAATTTAACTGATGAATGGTTTTGGGTTGATTGGAATAGGTCGGCTGTTACTATAGCTTTGACCGTTTTGACCAGTTCACAAGCAATATTGATTGTGTGGTCGAAGAGGGCCGGCAAGTATGAGTATAGTGTCACCACTGCAAATTTCTCGGTGAGTAGTGAGGCAGATAAAGCTACACTGTAGATTAAAATTAAAAAAATTATGATTTGTAATGTCGGTTTTCGCGTGACTTGAAATGGGTTGTGTTTTGGGAATTAGGTGGAGGCTTTGAAGTGTGCAATATCGCTCGCTGCTTTGGCGCGAATCTGGAGGAATGAGGGTGTTACTGAAGATAACAGGTTTTGCATTGCAACTTTTTATGGGTTTGAAAGTTGTTCATCGTTGCTGACTTATAGTAATGTTATGGGAGAACTCGATTCTGTTCGTTGTATAATGTTTTGGGTTTGAGGATTGACTATATGCTAGGCGACGTGAAGAGATTTAAACCCCAAGTTACATGATTGAATTCTGCCTTTGAATTAGGTTGAGTGCAAAACTGGATGAAGTTATTGTATATCCCATTCCGGCATTTCTTTACCTAGTCAAGAATCTGCTTCAGGTTGGTTGCTGTTGTATGTTTTCTGTTTGCTTCAGTAAATTACAGTCTTTTTACTTTCTGATGTGTGATTGCATCTAGTGCTCATTTGTATGCGGCAGTATTATATCTTTGCATATGTGGATGCTCCGGGTTATCAAATACTGAAGAATTTCAACATTATCAGCACTGGAATTTTGTACAGAATCATACTCAAGAGAAAGTAAGTAAATATGACTAAGCTAAGCTGCCTATTTGTGTGCTGCTATATACTGTTGGCTGAAGATACAGTTCTTATGAACTTTTGTTTCTACCCATATTTACTGCAGGTTAAGTGAGATCCAATGGGCCGCTTTCATTATACTATGTGCAGGGTGCACTACAGCACAACTAAACCCAAAGTAAGTGTGTTCACTACCATATTTTTCTTTTCAGTATCTAATTGAATTTATGCCGAGTTTGTCCCTCATCAGACTGCTGTTATTGCGTGATTGATCCATGGTGCACCCCATGTCGATGATAGCAAGTTAACTTTATTAAATTCATGTAGGAACTCAAGTCATTAATTTCCTTCATATTTCCTCTAGGTTAAAAAGTTAACTCGTCTGCCGATATTGTGATTCCTTAATTATGTTTGAAACTCAGAGTGTAGGGGACTCTGTTCACCACTTTTTAATTGTTATTTTATATAAGTTTCTGCTTGAGTTAGCTCAATACGTTTATTAAAATGGCATTCTGTTTGCAGATCGGACAGTGTTCTCCAAACTCCATTCCAAGGCTGGGTGATGGCCATTGTGAGTTCTCAACATTTTGAGAGTCTTCTGATTTGTTTATTTTTTATATTTTCCCCCTTTTAAAGCTTGCCATGTTTGTTTTCGTAACAGGTGATGGCACTTTTAAGTGGTTTTGCAGGAGTATACACTGAGGTGACTTTTTAAGTAAACAGCTTGTTCTCCGCTTCATGCTTAAAGCATCACATAATGTGCAAATAGTTTACCCAGCATACTCAACTTTATCAAAATTTGGGTTTAGATTTGTCGCTAATGGCTTTTAGAATACTCTGGTTGACGAAATATTTTGAATAATATTGGCAGGCCATAATGAAAAAGCGTCCTGCAAGGAATATAAATGTGCAGAACTTCTGGTTGTACGTCTTTGGAATGGTCTTCAATGCTGTTGCTATAGTGGTTCAAGATTTTGATGCAGTGATGAACAAGTAATTTAATCTTTTTTTTTCCATTTCTGATTATTCTCCTTTGTTGGGTCCATTGCTTTACCAGTTATTTTTGTCTTCATTGCTAAAAGTTCCTGCCCTTGAAAATGTGCTTCTGCCTACCGGTTTTTAAAAATTATACCTGGATTATTATATTTATCAGTTGTTCTTCTAAATTCAGGGGATTCTTCCATGGATACTCTTTTATTACAGTTCTCATGATTTTCAACCATGCACTCAGGTACATTATGTATCCTCTTTGGCTTATGAGTTTATCAGTAGCTTTTTGCTTGTTATGCATATTCCCTCTCATTTGCCCTGTGTGCTTCTATTCGATTGCTTATATTTGTTTCCTTTGCAGTGGTATTGCTGTGTCTATGGTTATGAAGTATGCTGATAATATTGTGAAGGTAAGACATGGAATTACAACTTTGATTTTGGGGAAGCATTCACTAGTACTTTTTCATGCTTCTTTATAATGTACTACAATTATCCCTAGGCATACCATTACAAAATTATTTAATTTAATTTGATTTACTTACGTGAAAAAGTGAAATAACGGGGAAGTGGAGGGGTTTTCGGGGCTGCTGTCTTTTAAATTTTTGTAATGGCCTACTTGTGCATCTTCATGTGTTAATATGCATTTCACCATATTGGGTTTAAAAATTATTTACATTTGTTGGAATCGCATCTTGAACGTTTCCTACTTGTGCATCGTCATGTGTTAATATGCATTTCACGTATATTGGGTTTTAAAATTATTAGATATTTGTTGGAATTGCACCTTGAACGTTTCCTGGCATTGTATGAAATTCCGATCTTAATTCAGCTACTTTCTGCAGGTGTATTCTACTTCAGTGGCAATGCTTCTTACAGCAGTTGTTTCTGTGTTTCTATTTGGCTTTCACCTATCCCTCGCCTTTTTCCTCGGCTCAACGTAAGTTTCCTCTGCTCACACGAATCATCTACGTTCTATACTTTTATCGTCAATTAGTTGAGTCATAGAGACCCATTCAATTCTGTCATCATGTGACATGACAAATGCATTGGGTTGGCAGTGGCTTGGCCATTATCAACTCGTCAAAAGATATTTTTGACAATTTGGTCCAAAATGAGTAGACTGTAGGTGTTTGTAGTCTAATTGATATTTTCTAAACCATCACTCATCTAATTGTTTCCATTTTTCACAATAAAAGTAAGGCAAACGTCAATTTTGCCATCTTGAGAAATACAATAGTTGATCTATGCTTCTTTCTTGTTTCCAGCGTTGTCTCGGTTGCGGTTTATCTGCATTCAATTGGGAAGGTTAGGTAATGACGACCTCATTTCGCCATCTCCTCCTAGTTCTACAGTCAGTGTAAAGGATTATGTTAGACAATTCTTGTCTTTGCTCTATTCAATTTTTCCACAGATGTCTTGAATACTTATTCAAAATTCAGATTAGGTTGACAAGGAACGTACTCTTCTCCTGTAATTTGTGTTCAATTCGTTCAATATTGGTGAGTTCAAGGTTCGAGTTTTCGATAGATACTTCAAATTTCTTGTAGAATTTCTTGGATCGATATTTGCCTTTCGTTGTGATTGCTGCTGATGTAACCAACTTGACAAAAAGGTAATTATCAAATTTGAAAAATAAAGAATTGAGACAGTTACCAACTTGCAAATTGTGACATAGAACATCTTCCTCCTCACTCATTCTTCACAAGGTGAGAGCTCCTCATGACTAAACGTCAAGGATTCAGGAGTCTAAAGCTTCAAGTTTGATCTTGGACAACAGTAAAAAATGGTGTATAATTCCAACCACTTCAGAAAATAATTGACCAAAAAACTACTAGGAAAAAAAGCTTGTAACATTTACGAGCAATGGACTCAACTCAACTGTTATTACACCTAACATTAATTGTTAGTGAGGATTTTTTTTTTTTCTATCTATAGTTTGATTATCAAAGTGTTTCTCGCTAATATTAACTGTTGTACGGGAGCTCTCGCGAATCGAGTAAAAAGGGGGACTAAGAGAAATGAATGTAGATCATAGCTCTGTTTAGAGACCAAGGGCGGCTAGCAAGCAACTTTCACCCATGCAAGTGAAATCATATTTCCTTGAAGGCTTATGCTTAAACAAATGAGCATGCTTGGGACAAAAGCCTGCCCAAAACAACCAACCGTAAAGAATCAGTGTTTGTAGAAAAAAAAACTCCAACCACTTCTCTCGAAAGCAACCTCATCACAATATCAAACACTATATAAATCCACTCCCTCCCCTCCCTCCCTCACATTCATCCATTCATCTCTTCCTCTCTTTACCTTTCTCATTCTCCCCTCCCGAAAAATGGCTTTTTCGAAGATTTCGCTTCTCGCCTTCCTTGTGCCTCTTTTTCTCGGTTCTGCTCTTGCTCACGAGTTCTCGATCGTGGGATATTCTCCCGAGGACTTGACCTGCATGGACAAGTTCATCATGCTCTTCGAGAAGTGGATATCGAAGCATGGAAAGATTTATGAGAGCATGGAGGAGAAGCTGCATAGGTTTGAGATTTTCAGAGACAATGTGAAGCACATTGATGAGAGGAACAAGAACCTCGATGTCGATAGCTACTGGCTTGCTGTGAATGAGTTTGCTGACTTGAGCCATGAGGAGTTCAAGAGCAAGTACTTGGGTCTCAAGGCTGAGTTCCCCAGAAGGAGAGATTCCACTGGAGAGTTCAGTTACCGCGATTTTGATGTAGAGGCATTGCCCAAATCCGTGGACTGGCGAAAGAAAGGAGCTGTAACCTCCATCAAGAACCAAGGTTCATGTGGTATGTGAATCTCTCTCTCTCTCTCTCTCTCTCTCTCTCTCTCTCTCTCTCTCTCTCTCTCTTATATGAGCATAAGAGGATTAGGCGAGATTAGCTCCTCGGTAACAGTCGATGTAGAGTGCAAATTACCCTCTCTCTCTCTCTATCTCTCTTCTTTTTTTTATATCAGCATAAGAGGATTAGACGAGATTAGCTCCTCAGTAGCAGTCGATGTAGAGTGAAAATTACCCTCTCTCTCTTTAAAAAATGAGTTATGATGGTAAAAATGCAGGTAGCTGTTGGGCATTTTCCACTGTTGCTGCAGTTGAGGGCATAAACCAGATAGTCACAGGAAGCCTAACATCTCTGTCTGAGCAGCAGCTGATAGATTGTGACAAATCATTCAACAATGGCTGCAATGGAGGCTTGATGGATTATGCATTCGAGTTCATAATCTCCAACGGTGGCCTCCACAAGGAGGATGATTACACCTACATTATGGACGAAGGAACTTGTGCGGAAAAGAAGGTAAAACATATATTTTCAGATCAAAATTTAGCTGTCAGCGGATCGTTGCTGTTCTTAATCTTACATTTGATTTTGTTATCCTCAGGCAGACTCGGACGTAGTGACTATCTCCGGTTACCATGACGTGCCTGAAAACAACGAGCAGGCTCTCCTCAAGGCACTCGCAAACCAGCCTCTCAGCGTAGCCATTGAGGCCTCCAGCAGAGATTTCCAGTTCTATAGCGGGGTGAGCTAATGTTCATACACAATTTAATCAATGCCTAAAACACATTAATTATTTACTAATCATGGGATGGATTGTTGGTTGTGCAGGGTGTCTTCAACGGGCGTTGCGGAACTGAACTAGACCACGGTGTAGCAGCCGTCGGATATGGGACTCAGGATGGGTTAGATTACATCATTGTGAAGAACTCATGGGGGCCAAAGTGGGGAGAAAAGGGATACATAAGGATGAAGAGGAGCACAGGGAAACCAGAAGGAATCTGTGGCATTAACAAGATGGCTTCATATCCTACCAAAAAGAAATGATATGTTGATTTGGATGTCCCTGGTGACCAAAAGCTTTTATAGTAAAAGCACTTCTATCATGTATTTTTCACTCTTTCATGTATCGAATTAAACACAATGTCATCAGGTCAGCTGATTAAGAAAAGAAATTTCTTATTTCATATCGAAACTACAGTACAGACAGGTTGATTGTGTGCAGAGATGCATAAAATTCACCTGAAAACATAACCGTTATGGGATAATAATCGTAACCACGCCTAATAGTCGCTATGGTTATTCATAAGGAGGGATGACTTTTGAAGTTCAAACATATAAGCTCTTGAAATAGCTATAAGACCTAATACTTCATCTACTCAACAATCCACATAATCAACTCAACAAAACTTCGTTGTATTTGAAGACGCAGTCATAGAGCCTTCCTCCTAGAAACTGGGCAACCTCTGGATGTTTCACCTGGAATAAAGAAGAGGAGAAGCAAACAGAAGTTGCACACGATTAGTATACCGCAACAAGAAATGCTCATTAACTGAAGTAGTCATTAGAAGCATACAACAATTGGAGTCGAAGCATTACCATCCCAATCTTAAGGGAATCGCACTTAAATTGTGCATAAAGATTTGTCTCTATCCCACGGCCCTGTCAAAAGCAATTTATGTTACGTTAAAACAATGAAGAGTCAAGACTGCATCATCTCAAAATATGCAACAAATCTTATAGAACTCTCTGACAATATACCATTCTTAGCAACCATTTATGCCAATTTATACAGTATACTTCATACACTTTCACTTCCAATTATACATCATACATGACTTCATCTTCGACATCAAGTAATCAGTTCAACTTTTCAATTAAGAGCCAAAGACAGTAATAATCCAAGAAGGTTTTTAGATTTTTACCATTCCTTCCAAAATAACTAGGTCTGCATCACTTGCCAGGTGGGCAAGCTCTTGTGACACTCTTGAAAGATCAATAACCTACGAGGAATTGAGAAGTCAAAGAGGCTAATGTTATACAACTACAACAACAATGGACTCCAAGTTTAATCTGATGACAAAATAAGAACTTCAACTCCATTACCGGCAAATCATTGCCTGAATTAGCAATCAAAAGCTTTGAAGTATCAACACCCTTGAGCTGTCCGTTTTTGTCCTTCAACTGGTAAATGCCACTTATACTATCAGTTTCAAGTGTCAACCAAGATTTTTCATTTTCGAAAAGATGATGTGAAACCAAGAACCTAAGTAAACAATATTCTAAAATTTTCTGTTACCCTTGATATAATCTCAATCAGTTCAGTGTAAGTTACGTCGTTGATAGAAGGCAAGTCATTAGCTGCCAACACAACCTGCACAATAAGAGGTAATCATGTGAAAATAGGCTCACCAAGGCAACTCATTCAAAGAGTGGTAATGAAAGCAATTTTAAATTTGTGGAAAAGGAAAAGCATCAGCACTCATAATATAATTCATGCCTTTTATTATTTGGCAGGGAGAACCAACTTTACAAACACATGCACAAGAATACATATATTGTTCTTAGAGAAAGAAGGAATACTAGAAGAATTTCTGGGGTTTGTACCCTAAGAACCAGTTGCATTGAACATAAGGACAGCAAACCTGTGTCCCACGCCGGAGTAACTCTCGGGCAAATGGCAAAATACCCAAGATAATATCAGCACCAGAATTGTCAACAAAAATAACAGCCTGTGAAGACAAAGAGATAAGTGGTTAATGAACAAGAAGAATCTACAATGGCATAAATTCTTACAGAGATAGTTACTATAACATAGAAACGGAACTTGCCTTTTTCCAAGATTTCTTGGTCCATTTTAATTTGAAAGCGTCCAAGTCATCGATAACCCAAGGTCGAGGGACAAGGTTTTGACAACTAGCTAAAAAGGACATACCATCCTTTGAGAAAACTTCTGCGAGCTTCAAGAAAGCAAAAAAAAAAAAAAAAGAAGGTAAATGTCAAGTAGTTTCCAATGGAATACTATGATGTATCACTTTAATAACAGGAAGTGGTGTTACAAAAACCAATTTATCATGCAAATCCTTAGAATCAGTTTGATGCCACCAAATCTAAGTAGATGGGTATCCAATTTTTACTAGTTCTACAGCAAAAAATCACGTACCTGTGCAGAACCAAGATCAAATATATTTCCGGCAAATATTCCTCTAATCAGATTCTCTACCCGCTTGACTTCATCTTCAATAGCATCATTAAGATCCACTACATTCTCAAACAGGGATATTGCCTTGGCATTCTCTTCATCCTGAAGAGTTTAATCATGATCGCAATTCCGAACTCCAAGTCAATCAATTATCTACATCAATGGACTAATAAAGCGTCCAATAACAGCTAAAAAGTACCCACCTTGACTTTCTTGAATATATCTTGGAATCCCAACTCCCTAAGAACTTGCTCCCGAAGTCTGCAAAGAAGCTGGATTTCCCAAACAAAGCAGAGAAAAAAAGAAAAGAAACTTCAATGCTAAGAAAACGATGCCGCGATAAATCATGACTACAACATAATAGAAAGTGAAAAATCAACTCAAATCAAAATTTCGAGCTTACAATGCAATCCGGCGGGCCGCCGTGACTCTCAGGATCCTTCTTCAAGTCCTCCAGTATCTCAGTGTACCTTTCAGGCAAAAACACAAACAGATTGAAGGCAGTTCCGAAAACCCAATTCACTCATCGCAAAACAATCAGTAAAAGTATGTACCTTTGAGCAAATTTCTCAGCTCTGGCCGGAGCGTCGGCAACCGAAGCGTCGGACTCAGCTCTTTTCCTGCCGACAGCCAATCACACCCATTAACGAAAAACCGAAGAAAATAAGGTTTATGATGGAGGTTAGGGAGAGGATGAGGATGATTACTTGAAGGAGGGGGTGGAGTTGTAGAAGAGGTCGATCCAGGAGAGCTCAGTCGGCGTGGGCTTGCGGGGGTTGTCGGAGGGAAATCTGTAGGGGATGGTGCAGGCTCTGTAGTTGGATTCGATCGGCGTCGTCAGCAGTGGAAATGCCAACATTTCTGATGCGCTCTCCATCTTCTTCTCTCTCGAATTTCCACTTCTTGTAATAACCGGAGTCCCTTTTTATGCACTCGGCAACGGGACAAAACCCGACAGTGCTTCACAATGCGTGTATATGAGCCCAATGAAAATAACACACGAGGATATTATAAGCGAATCTTCTATTCTTTCCTTTTTTCTTTTTTTTTTGGAATATAATTTTCGTTCTCATTATCTCAATTTTCTTCTCCGACGCATCATTGTTTATTTATTTCTATGCATTCTTATTTAGATCTATTCAATATAAATGTTACAAATAATTATGCATGCATGGAGAGAAAAGAATGTGAATATCATTCATCTGTCTATTTGTTTCTTTATGTAGTTATTTGTTCATTCAGACAAGCCGAATCAAATTGATTGGAGCCATTTTGTTTGATTTTACATTGATAAAGGTAAAATTTCAAACGGAGTACGAAACAAGTTGCAACTAAGATAGCTCGATTTGACTTGTTTGAAGGTCATGTAAATCAACCAAATCGTCTATATCTAATTTATTTAGTGCTCGTTATGAAAAATAAAAATAATCAATAACATTAAGAAAGAAAAATTTACAAATAACATATAATGACCACTGTGTGACCTTTTTGGACGGGAAAACAAAAGTAATGTGATAAATACAACATTAAGAAAAACTGCTAATTAGTCACCAATGAAAGAAAAACTTTAAATTCTTCGTGGAATTGCAGTGTTTGTGAAACATAATTGAAGTCCAAACATCAAATTTTAAGTGGAAACCATTAAAATTACTCAATCCACCCATAACAAGTAACAAGCAACTTATTAAGTACAAGGTGGTGGGATTTGGGTGCCAATAAATTTAGCTTTAACATTACTGCAACTTGAAGTGGCTTGTTTCTCTCCGGATGACAAATCCAAGTGAACATCTTCAAGGAAAATATTCTGGCATGGAATCCCTTTGCTGCATTCAAGTAACACTGCCATCTCTGACGACGAAGTTCCTCTTATGTTCTTGAAGTATATGTCACTCAGCTTCACTCTAGATGGTGCCTGCAGTTTTTACACGATGGCATCTTATTCGAACTGAAAACTCAAAAGTAGAAATAAAGGAAAGAGGTATGCAACATGTTCCATGGAAGTTTCTCTCGTGCAATTTGGTTACCTTAGAAGTGCAAGCGGTGAATGGACAATAGGACTGATCGATTATGATCGGATTAGTCACGTTGTTCATGACAATGTTTTCGAATGTCATATTCGTGGCAGCGCTGCTTCCTGGAGAGTTAGCCCATGTCTTGATCCTAATTCCATTGGTGGTGCCTGTCATGGTGCAGTCCTTCACTACAAGCCCGCTGACATCTCTTTCGTCCGGATATTTTCCTAGACTTCCCACACTAAAATTGTGATGCAAAAATATAATCAGTTAAAGTTAGCATTGTACCATAAATGTTTCGTTACACAAACAAAGACACCAGAAACACAGAATTTCAAAAGTATGCACCTGATGCCATGACCAGGTCCACAAGTGATGCTTGTTATGGTGACCTGAGAGTTTCCTTGTCCAACTGAGATGCAGTCATCACCAGTAGCAATGCGCGACGAAGAGAAGTAGACGCTAGAGCTTCGCTCGATGTGGATTCCATCTGTGTTAGGGCTAGTTTCCGGCGCTGAAATCTTGAGCCTGCTACCTTTGAAGTTGTGACATTCTACAAGAGCTATGTGAAAGAACTTGCTGTTCACGGAAGTTAAGCCGCGGATAACTGTCTTGTTAAGTGCCACAAATTTCAAGTTCTGAGACAGAGAAAATGATTTTGAATTAGCTAAAATAAAACTGATGTAGAATTTACGACAGAGAGGAAGCTGTAGAACATACAGTTGGAAGAAGTTTGCAGTTGGAGTTGGTGATGCACTTGTTGTGAGGCCAGGCGTGAGCCCCTCGGCCATCAAAGGTTCCACCTCCGGTCAAGGTTAGCCCTTTCATCCACGCGAATTCAATCCAACCACCACCCGATCCATACTTGCGCAAGTCAGTTGTAGCCTTCAAGTAACCCTGCTAGCAATTCAACTCTAAAAATCAGTCGTAAAAAATGTAATAATCATATAAAAAGTCTGTAGCAGATGGAGATCATAAATCATAGAAAAATAGTCTTCTTGCCTTCACACGAAAATTCAGAGACGTAACATTTACGCAGGGGCCGGAGAATTTCAGAGGGCCGATCGTGTAAGTACCTTTCGGTATTATAAGGTGGACTCTACCTGTGGACTGGCATGCCTCCTTCCATGTCGCTGTGAATGCCTGAAATTACAAAAATGTAGAGCTAAAAACTACAATGTCTACATCAAACAAACACAAATGCCGAAATATGAAGCTAGTAAGTTCGATAAAAAAAAGGGTTTTTTTGAGTTTCGAAGAAAACTGAAAAGTTAAAAGAGGGTAATGTGAAGCAAGTCAAGCAACTGGGATCGAACATCGCTATCATCAGTTCGGCCGTCTGCTCGGGCACCGAAGCTCTTGACGTTGAAAAGATTAGAGCTCTTAGCCTTGTTGTGATGCTGCAAGAGGCTTCTTCCTTCTGCTTTGACTCCTGTACCGAAACCACTTGCCATGCAAAACATGGACAGCAAAAAGAGCAGTCTGACGTCCAAGAACTCGAGGCTCGAATTGCCCATTTTTTCGGAACGAAGCGATTGATCTTCTCTTTCACTCGAACTATGCTAATTTGCAGTTGTGAGTTGCGAGTGTGAGTGTTTTGTGGGAGAAAACTTCCCAGTAATTGAAAAAGGGCGGGAGTTTGGATGAAGAATAACTGTTGTTAACTCCCTCCCTCTCCCACTACATCACTAGTCAACCGTTTGATTTGCCCATTAACCCATCAAACGGTTACCTTTAATCAAGATGGGCTTGTCTTCCCATCAATCCATGTTAGGTGGCTTGTTGTTATTGGTCCCTATAACACCCACTAACTCTTGTAAAAACAGTACAACAAAACCAAAGTGGACAACCTGCAAATTATATCGGGGAGAACAAGGAACGTGGGTATGCTATGGATTTAGTTGGTTTTTCCCTATTTTCTAGGGGTTTATTTTGTTTGTAGCCCAATACAGTCCTATAGATTCGCTTAGAGGAGACTTGTAAGATACAATATGTTGTTAATCCAATTTAATAATTTACGTTCTTGCAATTAAACGTTCACCAAACACGAGCTAGAGCAGAGCACATTACAATTTATCCATCTTATTGTGTCCAAGCAACCGAACGCGTTTACTCTACAAGGCTCATACGTGACGCAAGCCTCATATTCTTATTATCCAAGAATGCACTTTTACCAACAACAACAAAGTTTTTTTTCATTAAGTAAGGTTGGCTGTATGAATTCTAGAATACCATTGTGCTCGGTTCTGTGTCATGCAAGAATGAACAAAATCTCTTGTTCAAACTGAGACATTTACCAAGTATAAACAAAATCACACAACCAAGGTTGAGATCAAAATGGATCGAAACAATGTTTGCGAACACAATTTTGATTAAAATGATTGTCTTAAACCACCTTAATCAGAAACAATGTAGGTTGCAGCATGTTACAACAAATTACAGAAGAATTAATTAAACAATCATGCAGCTCTTTAGGTATGGAGATTAGGGTTTTGACGTTAAGAAGCAATCATAACAACGCTAACTAGTTGCAATTGGATGTCACGATGTACAGAATTGGAGCATTCATACAAAGAATGAAGTTTGCCAAAAAGCAAGAAAAAGATCAGATGTAATCTAGGCTATACGCGTCTTTTTTTATCCCACCCTTCAAATGCCTCATTTCTTTGCCTTTACAAACCTGAGACACCGATACTTTTCACCACTGACAGTGATTTCAAGTTCTCCGTCTTGATTATCTCGATTCGATGCAGTTCCCATTAGAAAGCTTTTCTCTTTGACAAGGTTTTCTTTCTCTATTTTCAACCTTGCTTCTTGTCTGGCTATCTCTGCCTGCAACAAAACAATGTTCGATAAGGCTAAAATACAAAATAATGGTGCATCACTTAAAATTAAATGTCCAAAATTTAGTAAATGTAAGCACGCATTTTGCTAAAAACTAGTTATTTCAGGGATCATTGCTCATGACACAAATAGGTTTTAGGTCTCTGCTGAATTTCTCAAAAACAGGTGTAGACTAGAAATAAACATACAACACGCTAACATGTTCATTTGTCACTTTTGCTCAAAAAGACAATTCCAAATCTTTAGGCAATCTCCAATAGTGAAGGATTATATTCTTAGCACTCCATGATTTTGTAGTGTTTGTTCTTATTTCTAGAAATTATAAAAAGGTACTCAATCGAAAGTGCTTGGAGATTTTTTTTTTAATTTTTATTTTTAAAATTGGTCAATAAGTGGCTTGTTTGGACTAGGTGTTTGGATTATCGTAGGGTAATGATAGGAAAACTAAATTTGTAGACAAAATTTTGTAAACTAAATAACATGGAAGTTGATAATTGAATTATAACTTAAGCATTGATAAACGTGCTCATTCATTTGATAACACATAATTTAGTTTGCAAATTTTGTCTACAAATTTAGTCTCCTTAGCATTACCCATTATTTTATGCACTGCTTGTAGCTTGGTTTTGGCTTGTAGGCTTAATATCGTAGGTTTGGCATTGACTTATATGTTTGACATTGCAAACTTGTAGGCTTGATATTTACTTGTATGCTTCATAAGGGCTAGCAGCTTTTCTTATAAAAACAAGTACAATAACTTGGCATATGTGAATGTCATGAATTTTCTTATGATATATATTGAGTACAATTTGGCATTTGATTTGTGAAGTAGGCACAATGGATTGAGAAAAGGTCCGTATGTAATGATTACGGAATTGGAAAATGGTGGTTAGTAACAGTGATAGTTGTTATGGTAGGTGAGGAGTATTCTTGTACTCGTTGATTTGCTTGGATAGGATAGGATGGGCCCGATCTATTTGGTTGGCTTGATTTTTCGGCTTGAATGGTTTGCATGGTATTGGTTGGAATTGGATCCGTTCCGGACCTTAGTGTCCAAAGCCTAGGGATCAATTCATTTGGGCCCCACAAATTGAATTCAACGGTCCCCATTAACTTATTTTCTTGACCTATCGCACAAAATCAACGATTCTGATTTCTTTTACACATCAATCAGTGACCCAAATGATTTGATCTATAGGCTCCAGACACTAAGGTCCTCAGCGAATCCAATTCCTTTATCAAGTTAACAATTTCTATAAGAATTTTTGAAGTTTTTTATGGGTACTATTTTATTATGTTTCTTTTTTTTAGTCTAATTTATTTATATAATAAATTTACTTAAAATCAACTAACCCTTCCATCATGAAGCAAGTGGAATTGAAGATGATTCAGACTTTTAATCCAACAATCTTAAGTATTATTATCCAATAAAATTAGGAAAGACAATATCAAAATAATCATTCTGCACATGATGTAGGACTCGTTTGGATGTGCTTTTAAGATGACTGAAAGTGCTTTTAGAGAAAATGTTTTTTTGTTTCAAAAGCACTTAAAGTGCTTTCTACAAAGAAGCACCAGTTATGTGCTTCTTCCAGGAAGCACTTTAAGTGCTTCCTAGAGGAAGAACTTTAAGTGATTTTCCAGAATTTATTTTCATTTTTACTAAGGATTGGTTCCAAAAACATTTTGACCAAAAGCGCTTTCAGTCATTTTAAAAGCACATCGAAACGAGCACGTGTATTTTTTCTTTTTATAATTTGATAAGTAAAGAATGGATAATAACCTTTTTTTGAAGTAAGTAAAAAAAAAATGAAGACAATATCAAATGAACTAACATGTACTAGTATAGTATATACTGAAAAATGAGGGTTGTTATTTTCGCTATATACTTGTATTTTTTATGAGATTAAAGAAAATATGAGAAAACAAAAAGTTTTTAAAATTTGTCCCAAGTAAATGGCTTGTATCATTGTGGGAGGCTTGGAGGTGAAAGCGTGAGGAACGCGGTATGAGATAATGAAGAAACGCGTGCTGAAAACATGAGGGGAGCGGTATGAGATGATAAAGAAACGCGCTTGGGAGTAGCGGTTGGTCACTTTTCTTTTCCTGGTGCCCAACCAAGCCCCTCAAGTCGTGATCTCTCTCTCTCTCTCTCTCAAAACACTACGTACTTTGATAGCTGAGAGAAGTCGTGATCTCTCTCTCTCTCTCTCTCTCTCTCAAAACACTACGTACTTTGATAGCTGAGAGAGCTCGGACAGAGGGAAATGAGCTGTCATTTTCCACTACACAGGAGAGAAAACACAATGATGACTAACAATAGAAAAACATTTAACAATAATATGCACATGGGGGTACATGGGACGATGCAGCTTCTCTTCACTCGTTTTCAGGTTTTACTAGTACAATAATATGCAATTTTTTTAGGAAAAGCATCTGGGGATTCGGGAATTCTGAGATCATGATCGTTCATCGTACACTGTGCAGTTATTTTTAATTAGATATTATTTATATTTAAATTTAAAATTTAAAATGATTTATGAACGCATGATATACGATGAACTGTCATGATCAAAAGATCCCCCGGATCCCCAGAAAAAAGATCCGACGAGAATCCTTTTCCAATTTTCTAACATGCCTTTGCTTTAGTTTACAACAAGTGTATCTCATTGTGATAGAATTGTGATCTAAAACTGATGAATTCCATAGACAAGGACAGGCCTGATATACACCCTATCATCTTGAATTTGACGTTTGTTTTCACACATACACACATTATGTATGCTTCTAATTGTTCTGATATTTGTATCATAATTAGAGATTATTTTGTTTGAAAAAGATTTTTCAACACAATTGTTTGGTCAAAACAACATCATCGCAAAAAGCATATGTCGTCTTTTGGAAAGTAATTTTGACAACTATATAAATATTTGCGACCACATTTCCATGTCAAAAATAAAATAACTTTGCCATTTTGAAAATTCATTTCTGACGAAAAACTAAGTCCTAACGACAAATCTTGTGCATCGATAATAAAGTATTTTCGATGTATGGTCTGAGAAAAAGTATTTCCAATGTGACAATTTCCAACACCGATCAAAGACTTTTTCCCATTGGAAATAAGTATTTGCGATTGCAAAATGTCTCTTCCGACGACATTTGACCCTCACTAATGACAATTCGTTTTGCAATGGTTTAATGAAAGGTATGATCAAGGTGAAATAGTTCACAAGCCGCTAGGGTGCGGCACCGTTCGAACATTAGTCCAGGGATTCAAAGGTTCAGATCGCATATCACATTAGTAGAAAAGATGAAAGTTGCACCTGTTATGTCTAGGTAGCTTTGGATAGATGGTAAACACTCGAGCGAAGTGACCTCCGTTGGACGTTGGAAGAAAGAAGCTAATAGAGTCATAGAAGATCCCGAAAGAGGCGAATTGCCAGAAAGTTTATCAAATCCGATCCTTGTATCATCTGATCTCAATTGGGTTAACTCTTAAATTCAGGCATTGAGCATCAAATAAGCCAATTAACACTCTCGTCCTTACCACAATTTTTTTCTCATTGTTGGCCACTAGAGAGATTATTTATGCTCTCAAAATCTTGAAATGGAGTTAGATAGGTTTTAGGAAGGACGTCCGAGGCCTCATCGTCTTTGTCCTTGTCTTCCTTGACCATCCCTTCTAGAAGTCCAAAATTGGCGGGCTTAGTAGTCTTTGTGATAGCCATCGCCATTAATTTCTAGTCGCCGAGATTGATTTCCACTTCTCGGCATGCTGCCGGATCTGGCGTGACTGCAGCTGGAGGGTCATGTGCCAGTTCTGCGCCTGAAAACATGATTTTCTGATTTGTAGATGTTTGATTTGTCAATGTTTTCTCCCTCCATCGATGTTTTCTTCTTGACATAGTGAGTTTCAATAGTTATAAACTTCGTAGTTTTGAACTAGGTTTCACAGGGCATGCCAAAATGTTGACCATAAAAAACTATTAGACCTACATGGCACACAGGGCGAGTAACTACTGTGCTAATTACATCATTCTTATGAATGTGGGCGTGCCAACTTGCAACCAAACTCAGTTGGACGAGTGAAATAGATGTGGTGATCGTTTCAAATACGCTATTAACTTTTGCACTTGAGCGCCTGCAGCCGAGAAAGGAACACCTCTCAGCCTAGGCTTCTAAAACCTGAAGATAAGGTTGCTTAATTCACTACAAATTTCAGGATCTTTTGCACTAATTCAGCTGCTTCAACTATAGTCTATATTAGTGAGAATATAAATGCGCCAAATTGGTATCAGGCTGTACGAGCAAAGATACTAAAATTAAAGAAAAGATGAGAAAATAAAAATGTCCTTAACGTTAAAAGTGAATAGTACAAGGAGTGACTTTTTATGGTAAAAATAAATGTGTAAGTGAATAGTATCAGGAGTGATTTTTCAAGGTAAAAATGTTTTTAACGTTAGAAATGAATAGTACAATAAGTGTTTTGTTAAGATTCCCATAAGGAAAACTAACGAAAAGTCTTTAAAAACTTTGATTTTAATGAAAATGACAAAATAAATATGTAAGTGAATAGTATCAAGAGTGACTTTTCAATATAAAAATGTTTTTAATGTTAAAAGTAAACAGCACCTTTAGTGAAGATTCATATATTTCTTTTATTTGGCCGTGTCTTCCACCTTTCTGTTTTAATCTTTCTTCCGTTTGAATTCAGATTGTTTCTGCGCTGAAAGTATGCGCAATTTCGTCTTTATATTTTTTTATTGTTTAATCTCTGATGATTTTCTTGGAACATGCGAATTTTATATTGAAAGATGCTTTACAGAAAATGCTTTTGGACAAACTTTTTTTTTAATTAAGCATATTTAAAAGAAAGGCTAAATTACATAGTAATATCCCAGATTTGAGATCTATTACAACCTCATACAACATTTTTAAAACATTTCACTTTTATACCTCACGTACTATTTTATTTCAAAATAATACATCCATTACATTTTCCATCCATTGATCCGTTAAACGCTAACGTGGCTGCTAAATGTGTGCCACGCAACAAATTTTTTATTTTTATAAACCTAAATCTTCTAAATAAAAAAAAAAAAAAATTCCAAATACAATTCCGATTCCATCCTCCAACCAATCCCTTTCCCCCTTTCCCATCAATTCGAAGGGCCCCCTCACATATTCATACCTCACCATGGTGGTTTTTAAAAAACCCCCAAACCAAGAAACCTTAGATGAAAAATGTAACATAGCTATTATTTTGAAATAAAATAGTACATGAAAGAAAAATGTTTTAAAGATATTATATAAGATTGTAATAGCTTTTAAACTTGAAGATTACTATATAATTTACCTAAAAGAAAAGTTTAAAGCAGCAGCATTATCAATATAAAGTATTTTTTAAGTATGTGAATGAAAGTGACTAATCCTTGTTTGTTTCTCCAAATTTTCAATTTTTGTCCTCCATGGAGCCTTTGTAACAGATTCTCTTTCTGCTATCTGATCCAAGAAATAGAGAGATGGAGTTGATTGGATTCATTCAAGTTTTCAACATCATCGTCATCGCCATCGCCATCGCCATCGGGACTCTGTTGTACATGTGTTGCAGATCTTTGACATTTTTTCCTTCTTCGTCTTCTGCGGTTGATTCTGCTGTAGCTGATTGTGCTGCTGTTGCTGATGATGAGGATGCTGATATCCCCCCACGTCGAGAAAAGTATGATGTGTTTATCAGTTTCAGAGGTGACGACACCCGCCTTGGTATTACCAGCCATCTTCATGCTGCCTTACTTCAGAAGAAAATTCAAACCTACATCGATAACAGACTTAAGAGAGGAGAAGAAATCAGACCTGCCCTTCTAGAAGCAATCGAGAAATCCACCATTTCGGTGATCATTTTCTCACAAAACTATGCTTCTTCCACATGGTGTTTGGATGAACTTGTGCATATACTCAAATGCAACAACAGAGAAGGCCGGATGGTTATACCCGTATTCTACGACATCAATCCATCTCATGTACGAAAACAACACGGGAGTTATGCAGATGCATTTGCTCAACTTGAAAAACGTTTCGATAGCAGTATCGACAAGGTGCACAAGTGGAGGGATGCTTTGACGACTGCAGCCAATCTATCTGGGTTTGATCATTCAAACAAATCCGGGTAACTAACTCATCCTTTAACTTCTATAAAACTGTAAATTTTCTTTAAACTTGTCACAATTTGATTTGTGCTAAGATTTGGTAAAGCGTATTTAAGACTAACTATTGCTTTTCTACCTAATCATATATATCTATATGCCAGGACGGAGGCAGATCTAATTCAAAGGGTTGTCGATCATATTTGGATACAATTGTGTCGCGAATCATCCTGCGATTTAAATGGGTTTGTTGGAATTGAAAGCCGCATCAAGCAGATCGAATTGCTGTTAGGCATTCATTCACAGGACGCTTGCATCACTGTCGGTATTTGGGGCATGGGTGGTATTGGCAAGACCACCCTTGCCGAGGCTATATTTGGCAGACACTCTTCTAAATTCGAAGCTTCTTGTTTTCTTAAGAATGTTAGGGAGAACTCAGAACAAGCAGGTGGACTAGATCACTTGGAAAAAACACTTCTTAAGGAGATATTAATGGAAGAAGTTATGCCCGTAAGATCAACTTTGGTTCGAGAAAGGCTCAGCCGCACAAAGGCCCTCATTGTTCTTGATGATGTGAGTAGTTCAATGCAAATGGAACGTTTAGCTGGTGATGGTCTTGGGTATGGCTCTGGAAGTAGAATCATTATCACAACTAGAGATAGGGGCACACTTGGGCAAACTGTTGAAGAGGATAATATCTACGAGGTTGAGGTATTAAAACCGGATGACGCTCTTCAGCTCTTCTGTTCCCGTGCTTTCAAGAATAACAGTACTCTTAGAACAGATTATAAGGAGTCGGCAGAAAAGGTTGTGCATTATGCCAGAGGCGTTCCTTTAGCTCTTACAGTTCTGGGGTCATTGTTCTTCAACTGCAAAACCAAAGAAGACTGGGAAGATGAATTCAACAAATTGAAACGATTTCCCAGTGAAAGTATCCAGAAAGTGTTGAGAATAAGTTATGATAGATTGGAAACAAATGAGAAGGAGATATTTTTGGATATATCATGTTTTTATAAAGGGTGGCCTGTGCAAGAGGTAGAACGAAAGTTAGATGTTCGCGGCTTCTTTGGGACAGTCGGAGTTAGAATTCTCATTGATATGTCTCTCATATCAATTGGTTCAAACTTTGGAAGGGAAACCATAGAGATGCACGATTTGCTACAAGAAATGGGAAGGAGAATTGTTCAAGAACAATGCATTAAAGATCCCGGTAAATGGAGTAGGTTGTTCAATGATGAGGATGTCTATCGTGTATTGAAGAGTAACACGGTAAGAGTTGATAAATGCATTCAATTTTTTTCTTTTCTTTTTTTTAGATAAAAAAAATTTACATACTTTAGATGATAACACAACAAAGTAAAATTCATTTATAATAAATAAGTCAGATTGTTAAAAGATGAATTTGATTGAATTTTTATTGTGTTAGTAAGTCTTTGGAATATGAACCATTTTTTTGTTTATTTAGACAAGTAGAGGAGGGTACAATTATATTGGATATTTGACTGGACTAAGACACTTGTAAATCATTACCATCTGAAATACTGCGTTACATTTTAACATGTTTATATTCACATTTAAACCTTCTTATTCTCAGGAAACTCCAAATGTTGAAGTCATATTCGCTAATTGTTCTGAGATTCAAGAGCGACCATTGAAACATGCTGACTTCAAAAAGATGTCTAACCTAATAATGCTAAGCTTGTTTGGCCAATTGACCTGTTCTCTAGACCTTCCCGATTCTCTTCGTTATCTTAACTGGCTTAAATATCCACTGGAATCTTTGCCGTCAAATTTTTGTCCGGAAAACCTAGTTGAGCTTCACATGCACAATAGCAAAGTTAAGAAGCTTTGGAAAGAAGAGCAGGTATATTATATTATATGCCTATTTTAATTCTTGTATAAAATCAAGTGTAGAAATTATATTAATTCTTTATATTTCTATTTCATTTGTTGCAGATACTTGTCAACTTACAAGTTATCGATCTGTCCTACTCTGACTATCTAACTGAAGTCCCAAATCTCTCAGGGAGTCTTAAAATTGTGCACATAAATCTCTGTGGATGTGGAAGTTTGGTTGAAATTCCTTGGTATTTTCAACATCTCCACAAGCTTACTCATCTTCGTCTTGGACGGTGCACCAGTCTCAAGTATCTTCCAGAGATGCCAGGAAATATTCAATACTTGGATTTAAAATACAGTGGTATAAAGGAGTTGCCTGAATCAGTTTGGTCTAACGAAAATATTTCTTACTTGAATATAAGTCATTGCACAGACCTTGACAAACTTCCAAACAACAGGTGTGAGCTGAAAGTCTCTGATGTTTTGGGTATTGAGAGCTGCACATCTCTTGGCAAGTTTTCTGAGCTTCCCCGGGATATAAGTAAATTATCATTGTTTGGTTTCACGAGACTTGTGAGTCTACCAACCAACATTTGTAAGTTGAAACATCTCGAGGAACTCAATCTCTCTGGGTGCTCTAAACTTGAAAACTTCCCAAAGATCTTAGAGCCAATGGAACATTTGAAGTCCTTAAATTTAAGTGCAACAGCGGTTAAAGAGCTACCATCATCAATCGAGTTTCTCCCTGCTCTCAAAAGAGTTCAACTACAAGGTTGCAAACGGCTTTCAAGTATCCCAAAGAGCATTTGTAAGTTGAAATGTCTTGAGGAACTCGATATATCTGGGTGCTGTATGCTTCGAAACTTCCCAGAGATCTTGGAGCCAATGGAAAATTTGAAGTCCTTAAATTTAAGTCGAACAGCGGTTGAACAGCTATACACATCATCAATTGAATTTCTCCCCGCTCTCAAAAATATTGAGCTAGAAGGTTGCAATAAGCTTTCATGTATCTCAAAAAGCATGTTGAAATATGTTAAAAGACCTGATCTCAAGGTGATGGAATCAAGTGATGAGTCTGAAACAAATGAAAGTGATGATCATGGGTTGGAAGCCATTGAAATTGAAGATGATTGGTACTTTTAATCCAACAATCTTAAGCATCATTATCCAATAGAATTAGGAAAAACTTTACGGCAAATTTTGTACTTTGAGATGACAAATAGGCAAGGCTTTTATTATTTAAGTATTGTTTATACTTTATACATTATAAAATGCAAGTTATGGACAAGTGTGTAATATCCTACTTATTATCTTTTAAAACTTGATTTATGAGTCTAGCGGCATCTTGAAATTTGCCATTATATCATTAGACATTAATTAGTACACCAAGCCAAGGCAAAGTAAAAATCTCACGACCAAGCGCAATAGTTTGAACATTCGACACTACAATAATACGCGATAGTTCGATGGCTAAACTACAATGAGCAAAAAATATGAATGGCCCGATTGGACTAACAGTGGCAAAACTCATTGTTCTTGTTTGAACCAAACAAAGATCAGTGAAACAAATTTTATTAGAGAGGGTAAAAAAAATTACACCAAATTAAGGCTAAAAACGGAAAACACAGCCCCAATTTTATAATACAATCATCAATTTTGTAACAACGATAAAACTATAGGGGTCTTTACTTCAATAGGACTAGGAACATTCTAAAATTAAGGAGAAATTATACGTCGCGCTACAAGCTAAAGGAAAAAAAAAAAATGAAGAAAAGGTGAGATGCATACACAAAGAAATGAAATACAAACTATACATTACAAGTTCGATGGCTGAACTGCAATTTGACCTGGAAATATTCAATTTTCTGTCTAGCATCCAAAATTTATTTCTCCAAGTCTTTGGCATATTTGTTATGATTTGAAACTTATCAGGAAGTAACATGCACACATAACTTTGCTGCCCAAGATGAAAAAATTGGGGAAACATCAAAGTTCTAGTACCTTTTTATCAGCTTCGGTTGCTTGTTTGAACATGAGTTCAGTGAGTTAACCTCCTCTGTACTCGGTTGATTTACATGATGTTTCTCCAATTCTGGTACTCTGGGTGTCTGCTGATTGGCCTGCTGCTTTTCCTCACTAACTGTAGTATAAAATCTGCACGACCAAGGAAACCACTCTGCCTCTGGTCTGCATGGGCCCAAGTCTGCCAATAAATATAACCAACCAATATAAACTCGAACAGATCCAAACTTCTGTTACAAAAAGATAATGAGAAAGTGCATTCATATAAGCAATATTTAACATAATATGCCCCCGGTGATCATTTTATACGGAAGTTCCTTCAGCAAAACAAGTATACAGCTTCAAGAACCTATTTGTCGATACGATCATGACCCAAGAACATTTCCCCTGTATGCGACAATCCTAATTATTCCATAGTCATCTTATGCTGCAGGTTTTCACGACTACACAATTGTATCCTTGGGTCATATAACACATTTCTAAAGTCTGCTTACCACCTCAGCTTGAACGGATACACCAGAAAGTAAATTAATGACCTGATAACATCACTCTCCCA
Source organism: Malus sylvestris (assembly GCF_916048215.2). Taxonomy (NCBI): domain Eukaryota; kingdom Viridiplantae; phylum Streptophyta; class Magnoliopsida; order Rosales; family Rosaceae; genus Malus; species Malus sylvestris. Next base: position 26,445,280 of record NC_062264.1, read on the forward strand.
ACCTCACTATCTGTAGTATAAATCCTTCATATTCTACCGTTTGAACATCAATTCCGCATTTATACTAACACGAAATAAAAATCTCAACTTAGATAAGAGAACTAAGACATCCAGAGCTCACATTTACCACTTCAACTACAATTAGACTGAAAATTCAAAATCAATCTGATTCGGAACACATTTCCACTAGCATCAAATCCCGATCAACCACTGTAATTACACAAATATAATACACATCCAATTATACATAAATCACAAGCATATACATATATATAGAGAGTACCTGCGCAAGGGCCTGTTTGGGGAGACCGGAGCCCTGGAAGAAAGCGACGGCTTCATTGGCACTAATCTGGCCATCGCGGTCCAAATCGGCTCGTCGGAAATGCGCATCGAAGAGATACACATTCGCTGATGCGCTGATGCGCCGACGCCATCGTCAACGTCGGATTGCGATTCGCGGAAGACCATGGAATCAATCGAGAGCGCCGCGCGCTCAGGCTGCCGTATGCTTGAGGAGAGCCGGGAAGAACCAGAAAACCAGAAATTCTGAGGACCAAGATTTGGATGCCTTAGAAAACGACGACGTTACAACGGGAATTTGATTTGGATGCCTTAGGTAAAAAGCGATCGTCGTTAATCGATTTTCCGTTTTGATTTTTTGTGACGAAATGGTACTGTATTCGTTGTGATATTTCAAAACTGCCATTAGTCCCATGAGCCAGGCCCATTAGGCCCTACCACCCGATCCATACTTGCACAAGTCAGTTGTAGCCTTCAAGTAACCCTGCTAGCAATTCAACTCTAAAAATCAGTCGTAAAAAATGTAATAATCATATAAAAAGTCTGTAGCAGATGGAGATCATAAATCATAGAAAAATAGTCTTCTTGCCTTCACACGAAAATTCAGAGACGTAACATTTACGCAGGGGCCCGAGAATCTCAGAGGGCCGATCGTGTAAGTTCCTTTCGGTATTATAAGGTGGAATCTACCTGTGGACTGGCATGCCTCCTTCCATGCCGCTGTGAATGCCTGAAATTACAAAATTACAGAGCTAAAAACTACAATGTCTACATCAAACAAACCCAAATGCCGAAATATGAAGCTAGTAAGTTCGATAAAAAAAAGAGAGGGTTTTTTCGATTCTCGAAGTAAACTGAAAAGTTAAAAGAGGGTTTTATGAAGCAAGTCAAGCAACCGAGATCGAACATTGCTGTCATCAGTTCGGCCGTCTGCTCGGGCGCCGAAGCTCTTGACGTTGAAAAGATCAGAGCTCTTAGCCTTGTTCTGATGCTGCAAGAGGCTTCTTCCTTCTGCTTTGAGGCTCGAAGTGCCCATTGTTTCAGAACGAAGCGATTGATCTTCTCTTTCACTCGAACTATGCTAATTTGCAGTTGTGAGTTGTGAGTGTGAGTGTTTTGTGGGAGAAAACTTCCGAAGTAATTGAAAAAGGGCGGGATTTTGGATGAAGAGTAACTGTTGTTAACTCTCTCCCTCTCCCACTACATCACTAGTCAACCGTTTGATTGCCTGATTGGCCCATTAACCCATCAAACGGTTACCTTAAATCAAGATGGGCTTGTCTTCCCATCAATCCATGCTTAGGTGGCTTCTTGTTATTGGTCCCTATACTTTCTCCTTAACATGCGACTGTAACACCCACCAACTCTTGTAAAAAACAGTACAACCAAACTGAAGTGGACAACCTCTAAATTATCTCGGGGAGAACAAGGGACGCGGGTATGCTATGGATTTAGTTGGGTTTTCCCTATTTTCTAGGGTTTTTTTTTGTTTGCAGCCCAATACAGTTCTATAGATTCGCATAGAGGAGACTTGTAAGACACAATAGGTTGTTAATCCAATTTAATAATTTTTGTTCCTGTAAGTATACGTTCACCAAATACGAGCTAGAGCATAGCGGTTCATAATTAGCAATCTCATCATTTCCCAGCCACCAAATGCGTTTACTCTACGAGGCCCATTCGTGACGCAAGTTTCATATTCTTATTATCCAAGAATGAACTTTTATCAGAATGATAAAATCTCTTGTTCAAACCGAGATATTTACTAAGCATAAACAAAACCACACAATCAAGATCAAAATCGATCGATACAATGTTTATGAAAAAAAGTTTGACTAACAAGATTGTATTAAACTACCTTCATCAGGAAACAATGTAGGCTGCAGCATGTTACTACAAATTATAGAGGAATTAATTAAACAATCATGCAGCTCATCATTATCCAATAGAATTAGGAAAAACTTTACGGCAAATTTTGTACTTTGAGAGCTCACTTGTCTGTCAAAGAAATAAGATGACAAATAGGCAAAGGCTTTTATTATTGTAGTATTGTTTATACTTTATACATTATAAAGCGCAAGTTATGGACAAGTGTGTAATATCCTATTTGTTATCTTCTAAAACTTGATTTACAAGTCCAGCAGCATCTTGAAATTTGCTTTTATATCATTAGACATTAATTAATAAGCCAGGCTAGGGGAAAGTAAAAATCTCATGATCAAGCGCAAAAGTTTGGATATTCGACACTACAAAAATACGCGATAGTTCGATGGCTGCACTACAATGAGCAAAAAAATATCAATGGCCCAATTGGACTAACACCGGCAAAACTCAATGTTCTTGTTTGAACCAAACAAAGATCAGCTAAACAAATTTATTAGAGAGGGTAAAAAATTACACCAAATTAAGGCTAAAAGCGAAAAACACAGCCCCAATTTTATAATACAATCATCAATTTTGTACCAACGATAAAACTATAGGAGTCTTTGCTTCAATAGGACTAGGAGCATTCGAAAATTAAGGAGAAAAATTATACTTCGCACTACAAGCCAAAGGAAACAAAAAAAAGAATGAAGAAAAAGTGAGATGCATACACAAAGAAATGAAATACAAACGACACATTACAAGTTCGATGGCTAAACTACATTTTGACTCAGAAATATTCAATTTTCTCTCTAGCATCCAAAATTTCTTTCTCCAAGTCTTTGGGATATTTGTTATGATTTGAAACTTATCAGGAAGTAACATGCACGCATAACTTTGCTGCCCAAGATGAAAAAATTGGGGAAACAATAAAGTTCTAGTACCTTTTTATCAGCTTCGGTTGCTTGTTTGAACTTGAGTTCAGTGAGTTAACCTCCTCTGTACTCGGTTGATTTACATGATGTTTCTCCAATTCTGGTACTATGGGTGTCTGCTGATTGGCCTGCTGCTTTTCCTCACTAACTGTAGTATAAACTCTGCCCGACCAAGGAAACCAGTCTGCCTCTGGTCAGCATGTGCCCATGTCTGCCAATAAATATAAGCAACCAATATAAACTAGAACAGATCCAAACTTCTGTTACAAAAAGATAATGAGAAAGTGCATTCATAAGCAATATTTAACATAATATGCCCCCGGTGATCATTTTATACGGAAGTTCCTTCAGCAAAACAAGTATACTGCTTCAAGAACCTATTTGTCGATACGATCATGACCCAAGACCATTTCCCCTGCATGCGACAATCCTAATTATTCCATAGTCATCTTATGCTGCAGGTTTTCACTACTACACAATTGTAATGCAATAAACAATACTTGGTCAATCCTTGGGTCATATAACACATTTCTAAAGTCTGCTTACCATCTAAGGTCGAATGGATACACCAGAAAGTAAATTAATGACCTGATAACATAACTCTCTCAACCTCAATAACTGTAGTATAAATCCTTCATCTACTTATTTTCTACCGTTTGAACATCAATTCCGCATTTATAATAACACGAAATAAAAATCTCAACTTAGATAAGAGAACTAAGATATCCAGAGCTCACATTTACCACTTCAACTACAATTAGACTGAAAATTCAAAATCAATCTGATTCGGAACACATTTCCACCAGCATCAAATCCCGATCAACCACTATTATTACACAAATATAATACACGTCCAATTATACATAAATCACAAGCATATACATCTATATAGAAGGACCTGTTTGGGGAGACCGGAGCCCTGGAAGAAAGCGACGGCTTCATTGCCACTAATCTGGCCATCGCGGTCCAAATCGGCTAGTCGGAAATACGCATCGAAGAGATCCAAATTCGATGATTGGCCCTGCGCCGACGCCATCGCCACCGTCGGATTGCGATTCGCGGAAGATCAGACCATGGAATCAATCGAGAGCGCAGCGCGCTCAGGCTGACGTACGCTTGAGGAGCGCCGGGAAGAATCACAAAACCACGAATTCTGAGGACCAAGATTTCGATGCCCTAGAAAACGACGACGTACAACCGGAATTTGGTTGCCTTTCTTCTCCGATTCGGAGGAAAATCAGAACACGACGGAGATGCTAATATTTTGAGGCAAAAAAGCGACCGTCGTTAATCGATTGTTTTGTTTTGAATTTTTGTGACAAAAATGGTACTGTATTTGTTGTGATATTTCAAAACTGCCACTGGTTCAAATGAGCCCGCCCCATTAGGCATTATTACAACAAATACAACTTTGTTATAAATATTATGTGGATGGTCCACATGAATAGTTTGTTACTATTTATGCACAGTATTTTCACTATTTATTTGTGGAAAATTTGTAAAGTGAATAGTGCTTTATTTTGTTTATATAAAGAAAGAAGATGAGATGAGGAAGGGAGTTCACGGGAAAGAAAGAGAGAAGGAAGGAAGAGGAAGAGAGAGAAGGAAGAGGAAGAGAGAGAATAGAGGAAGATGAGAGGAGATAATAGAGAGAGTTATCTTTGTACTCCTATTATTTCAAATTATAATGAAAGCGCCACTGCTGTTCCGAGGACGTACTCCAGTCACACTGACTGTAGAGGAACCTCGTAAATTTTGTGTCTTGTTTCATTTATTCCACTGCACCCTCAGTCGATTTTACAACAAACTTAGAAATCAGAGTTGATTGGCAAGTTTATGTTTTCGGTTTGTCAACTTGTACATAGTGGGGAAACAAAAGCGTGCACACAGAGAAAGGTACAAATTAATGCGAGATTGAGAAGGAAGTTACAATTTAGAAATTAAAGTGATTTGTTTGCCAGATATTTGATATGTTATATTGTCAGATTGTAAATTGTAGCTGCACATCGTTCTATAAATTCGGTTAAAGAGGAAACCTAATTCATAATCTAAACACCCCCATAGATTATATACTGTTATCATGACTAACAAGCAGCTCATGTCCACGACGGTGTTGTGTTGCGTTTTGTCGGTTTCACGTCCTCTTCTTATTTAACGAGACGATCAATGATTTATTCTAAAATATGATTATGAACCTTTTAAATAACTCCATTAGTTGGTACACTTAAGGCATTTGGAGTGATCACTTTTGAGCATCATTTTAGCTATTTAATTAGTCCCCAAACTTCTTGTATTGCATGATGTGCATGGAAAGGTCCATTCAATAAAAGATTAGGGATCTTTGAAGTAATCAAAATCAAAGAACCGGCCCTAGTAATTGATGTAATTGGTAAACATCGACAAATAATGTAATGCATTCTTAATTGGAGCTACAACCATGTCTAGTTTCTATTTTTTTGTAATTGTATATTTTAGTTTGGCATATGTTTTACAACATAGATTTTAAATTTGAGCAATATTCTTGTGGTATGTGTGACAAAATGAATTTTTTTTTTCATGGAAAAGAGTTTCCAAGGAAGCCAATATAACTATGTCAATGGTGGGACATAGCATCTTTACAATGACTGGGGTAAAAGTTAACGTTAAAGGTTTTTCAAATGAGATGTCAAAATGTAAATGTCGAATGTTAATTTGATAGCTGACGTGACAACGTTAATTTTTTTCTTTTTCCAACCGATATGTTTTTTTTTTGTTATAAATGATATTTGTAGGACTCATTTTAAAAAGAAATCAATTAAAATAAATTTTCAAGATTTATAATTAGTGCATTAAATAGACCCACATAATATGTAACAACCCGTCCCTAATTATATGGCTTTATTAATTTTAAGACAGTGAATCGACGAAAATGACTCTAGAGGCGAGATTGTTGACCTTCGTTGACCAACTTATAGTGAGATGTATGAAACATTCTTTTAGCGTATCCTTGTAATACTCGACGGCAGGAACTCGTGGACGCAAGCAGAACCGAATTCGAAGCCTTAGTTACGCTACCTTTTAGAAGAAACAAATTCGAAATTTGCATTTGTATACCTATTGATATAATTAAGTGGTGTGACCCACGTTTAATTTTTATATGGGATTGGAAATTCAAATCGTGATTTCTCTTTGAATGTTGCAGACTTTCCTTATTTTTATAATCATCATATTGTTGCAGTCATATTTAGAATAGGAATGTAATTGTGTAAATCCTAGAGAATATGAGAAAGTATCTTATATTTCTATTAGGAGTTGATTACCTATTAAATATTGTAATCCTAAAGGGAAATGGTTTTACCTATCCTACTACCATAAATAAAGGCAAAATGGGGTGATACAAACACACCTCACAATTAAATCACTCTCTCTTCTCTCTAATTGTGGCCGGCCTCCTCTCTCCCTAATCCCCTAGATTAGTTCAATCAAATAGGCCTACAACACATTATCAGCACGCTCTTGCCAGAAGCTGAGGAATTTGACGGATCGTAGGAGGAGGCTATCTTCTACAAAATTTAAAGGTTTATATTTGTTTTCTGCTAATCAGGTACGTTTAAAATAAAGTAAGATATTTGAAACATCCACGAAGTATGAAAACATTCCCTATGATGCATGAACCCCTCTATGTTTATATTTTCCTTACAATATATATTTGTTTCATGCATTACGCAATTAAATTGCTATGTGAAATTTGTGAGTCAAAGTATAAAATCAAATTAGAAGCAATTCTAGGGTTTCTTAAACCCTAACAAAATCGAAAAAAAAAAGGAAACAAAGGGGAAATCGGGCCTTGTCTACTAGACCCAGCTGCGCCAAGCTTTGATTGCTAGGCTCTTGTCCCACGTGTACCCAGGCCTAAAGCTTGCTCACTTCGGTGCTAGCCCACATGATTGGGCTTGGTCCCCGCGGCCCAATATGACTCCAGCCACATGGCTGGGCTCTTATGCCTCAACCCACATGCTAGCTTTCGTTGGGCCTTGACCCGCACCCCCTTGAAGCCTAAACCAGCAACTTGGGCTGCTGTTTTTATTTCCCACGCAGGCTCGTGGCCTGCAACCCACTCCCGAGGCCTTTATTCACGGCACCCAGCCCAATTTTTTGGGTTATGGTTTTTCGACCTAAGGCTATTATTTAGCATTCTAAATAATTTTAACCCGCATGTTATTATTATTTTTGTTTCTACAATCGACTCTGTACGGCCCAATTTATTGAATTAATTAAAAGTGACCTACAATCCATTAATCTGATAATGAATCCAAATTATTAACTTGAAGATCACTTTTGGACATTAACGATTCAATAATTTATTTTTATATTTTGAATCGTTGACATACTTTTGTAGTAATGAAGCTTTCACACTTAAGTTCCTGAAGAACCTCAAATCCACTACACTTAAATCAATATATTGCATTCTATGTTTCTTGCAGGAACCTCTCATTATGAACTAATTGTTCATAAAAACTAATTTGAACCCGTAATTTCAAAATTAGTGCCTTTGAAACATGAAGTTTTCATTCAAAACATACCACATGAAACCTGTAGTTTTCATGTATAAATTACCTATATGTTCAACGATATATGCCTATGGCTTACTATATGACTAATCACGTTTTTTTACCCTCTGTTTAGGGACATGTTGAACTTGAACAAGCTCGATTTCACCGTTCTAGAAGTCTCCGGAAGAAACTATCTGAAGTGGGTTCAATGCGTGAAGCTCCATCTCACTGCGAAGGGAATTAGAGCTACCATCGAGGAACCAAACGACGCTAAACCCGTCGATGAAACTTAGAAAGCTACTGCAATGATCTTCGTTTGAAGAAACATCCATGATGCACTGCAGACCGAGTACCTCGCTAAGGAGGACCCACGCACCCTCTGGCTTGCTCTGGCCAACCGTTTCGATCACTAGAAAGACATATACTTGCCTGAACCAAGACACGACTAGCAATATCCACGCTTCTAGGACTTTAAGTCCGTGAATGAATACAACTTTAAAGTTTGTAGAATTCATTCACTGCTGAAATTCTGTAAAGTGGAACTAACCAAATCAGATCTCCTAGAGAAGACCTATTCGACCTTCCACGTCACCAATATTGTCCTCAGCAATAATATAGGGCACATAAATTGCACTATCTTCCAGACAACTAACTTCCCCAAGAAATAAATTGATTGAATTGGTCACATGCATAAATATAAAGTTAGTTGTCTAGAAGATAGTGCAACCACACACACCATATTGCGTGAACGACATTATTTTACTAACTTAATACCCAAGAAAGCTCACTTGACAACTCTCTCAGGCCCATCCAACCTGATTGAAGGATAAGGAAAGACATGTATCATGTTGTCTGATGGTACTATCTTAACCATTAAGGAGACACTTTATTCTCTACGTTCTGAAAGAACGTCGTTGCTAAGTTTTAGAGATATGGATGCAAGAACTCAGGTCTACAAAATGGAAGGTAAACCAAGTTCCTGCACTGCATTAAACATGGTGTGATGTCTCTGAAAATCAAATGGATTTGTGGATGTTGTTTGTGAACATGCATGCGTCTAACCGATGCGATTTTTCTTTTGTGTTTGTATGCCATCCATGTGATGAATGCCTAAGCAAAGCACTCGTATGAATCTGAGTACTGAGAATGGATATCGGCCTACCTCTGGGCTGCTTGGTCTACCCCCAAACTTGCATGTAATTAAACTTTAATAAAATGTGAGGGGGTTCCAAGCTGCATAGAGGCCTTCGCAGCAACCGCACTGTAAGCATTCCTGAATCTTTTTTTTTTTTTTTTTCTCTTGTTTCAGCCCTGCCTAATCTCATGAATGTAGAGGAATGTATGATGAATGCACTGAGTTGAATGTATGAATGCCGTTGAATGCATGATTCAATCGAATGATCGATTCGAATTCAACCTGCAAAAGATCACAAATTTAAACTCGCATTAGAATAAAACCCAAAATAAAATACTGAAAAGAAAAAAATATCTTTTTGTGCTTTTTCATTTTTTTTGGGTGATTTTTGTAATTGAAATAAAAGCAAGAAAAGAAAATAAACAAAAATAAAAAGAAAAGAGTTAGAAAATCCCAATTAGCTCTTTAGTTAACGTCTTTAGCTAGGCATAGCGGAAAGTTGTTGATCATGTCACTTGTTCCTTTAAAGTCATCCACTCTTTAATAGGGTCATAGGGCAACAGTAGGTACGGATGTGTATATTACAACAAATACATTGTGTAATGTAATAAACAATCCTAGGTCAATCCTTAGGTCATATAACATATTTCTAAAGTCTGCTTACCACCTAAGGTCGAACGGACACACCAGAAAGTAAATTAATGACTTGATAACATAACTCTCTCAACCTCACTAACTATAGTATAAATCCTTCATCTACTTATTTTCTACCATTTGAACATCAATTCCGCATCACTTTAGTCTAAAATAGAGTTCTCAAATGCACTATTCGTGTTGCCCATGGAACGAGGTCTCAGATGTTGACTTTATTCACTCTTTTGCCATTATGCATTTCCGGCTTGGGGTCTCAAAAGTTCGGGTAACAAGATTGCCTTGAAACTACCTAAATCAGAAACAATGTAGGTTGCAGCATGTTGCAACAAATTTTAGAGGAATTAATTAAACAATCATGCAGCGAATCAGATATGGATATCAGGGTTTTGAGGTTAAGAAGCAATCATAACAACGCTAACTTGTTGCAATGGGATGTCAGGATGTACAGAATTCGAGCATTCATACAAAGAATGAAGTTTGCAAAATTAAGCAAGTAAAAGATCAGTTATAATCGTGGTTTTACGCTTCTTTTTTTTACCCCGCCCTTCAAATGCCTCATTTCTTTGCCTTTGCAAACCTGAGACACCGATACTTTTCACCACTGACAGTGATTTCAAGTGCCCCGTCTTGGTTATCTTGATTTGATGCTGTTCCCATTAGAACACTTTTCTCCTTTTCGAGGTTTTCTTTCTCTATTTTTAGCCTTGCTTCTTGTCTGGCTATCTCTGCCTGCAACAAAACAATGTTTGGTAAGGCTAAAAAACAAAACAACGGTGCATCATGTCCAAAATTTAGCAAATGTAAGCATGCATTTTGCTAAAAACTAGTTACTACAGGGATGATTGCTCACGAAACAAATAGTTCTCTGCTGAATTTCCCAAGAACCAGTGTAGACTAGAAATAAACATACAACACGCCACACAGATGATCACAAAGAAACCTAGTCTTCGTTTTCTAATACCCACATAGCACTGCAATCAGTTAAATTTATAAAGTAAGAAAAGTTCCCAGATATTGCAATAAAAATTAAAAAGAAAAAAGAAAAAAATGCATACAATTGGGCATATTTGTGCTTTGCTTAACTAATCAGAGCAATTAAATCTAAACGTCAAGTCTGTTATTCTGCATTTCAGATGCAACAAAAATTAAACCTCCAGAAAATGAAATTGAACTCGAGGCGTTTGACGAAAAGACTGAGCGAACAATGTTCATGAGACTCGAATTAAATGTTAGAAAAATTAGCATCTACAAGCACACATTTTGCTAGATACTAGTGATTAATTACAGGGTGACTAGAAAGAACTAGTGATTAGCAACTACACAAATAGCTCTCAGCTGAATTTCATAAGAACAAGTGTAGACTGGAAAGAAACATACAAAATGCTACACAGATAGTCACAGAAAAATCCAGCATTCCTTGATTATCTAGTACCCACGTAGCATTGAAATCAGATATTGGGAAGAGAACCCTGTTTAATGTGAACTTGGTGAGGTTGGCAGGTAGCATTAAACAATCAAAGAAGGTAGAAACCGCAGGCAATTAGCCATATTTGTGATTGCTTAACTACTCAAACCAACAAAAAACTCAACTTTAAAAGTGTGCCTCTGCATTTCTGCTACACCAAAAATCGAACTTCGAATTGGGTTTTTAACTCAAACAAAAAATGGGAAATTGATAATGCAATAAAAGAAAATAAAAAACTTGAATTCAGACCATAAAATAGGATTGCAGTCAAGGTGTTCGACAAAAGGACTGAATGAAAAAATTGGATTGACGAGAACAAGAATATAGTACGAATAGGACCTCGCGGCGAGAGAGTTCCGCCTTCCAAGCAGCTTCGCGCTCGGCGACCTCGCGTTCCCGCTCTTCGATGTAGCTCTGCATCTCTCGCTCCTTCATGATTCTATCTTGGATATCGGCATCCAGAGCTTCCTTGAGCTCCTGGACGAACTTGTCCACCACCAGTTTGATTCTCAGAGACATCTCCTATTACCAAAGGCACGAGTCTAATTGCTGAACCCTAGCGCACTCACTGAGTTATCGACACGGTCTCTAGCTCGGTTTCAGGACTGAGGACGACGGTCCGGCTGGGCGGCGATTGCCGAAGGAGACAAACGAGGATTTGGAACTTCTTTCGCTTTGCTGTCACGTCTCTATTTTGGTTGCGAGTTATGTGAGCACTTGCCCATTCTCCTTCCCCTTCGCAACTTAAACGGTGCGTATTCTTCGAAAGACAAAAAATAAAACCTCTTGTTCACTTGTAGTATATGTACATTTTTTTTTTCAAGAATAAAACTTCATTAATGAAAGGAAAAATACAATTTGTGCTAGAAAGGCCTAAACCTCAACAGAATACAAAGCCCTACACAACGAAGCAATACATAAAATAGAAGACATGCTAAAAAATGAGAGTTACAACCCAAGCCACAAAGGGAGAGCCACACAGATTTAGGCCCACAGACAACAAAAGAAAAAATAACAATAAAACTCTAATCTCCAGCCACTAAAAACCAATCACCATCACCGCTACCTCCGCGAAGGAAGACATCTCACAATGCACCCGAACCAAAAACTAGATTTGAGAGTATTACGCATAATCAATCAATCAAGAACCAAAGCCTCCACAGCTACACGAGCAAGAAAAGTCACAAAAACGTAACAGAAGGAGGGAGAGGGCGAAGGGGGTGTGTAAAACACCCTTTTTCTAACGTGAATTGTTTTACACTTCGCCCAATTTTTCCAACAATCCAGATCAACAATGGACTGTGTGAATTGGGTCTTGTGTCAAAATAGAGCCCACTCCGAGATCTAATTCATGGTTAGGAGTTGGAAAAGATGAGGGGCAGCAAGAGGGAGGGAGGAGAGAAAGGTGCGATGTGGAAGGAGGAGAGGATTGGCGGTGAGTGGCAATTGAGTGTGGAGAGGGTACAAAACTGAGACATAAGCTCTAATAGTTGAGACAAAATTCGGAGGAAAGCATAGATAAAGAAAAAGGGAGGAAGAGGATAAGGAAGAGTAGAAGGAAGCAGAAAAGATTTGAGGGCTGCCACCAACCCTAAAGCCCGACTGAGCAAGGTTTTCCCTTTGGGGGTTTTCTTTGAGAGAGGGAGGTAGTATATGTACATGTATGCTTCTTTTGGGACATATTCTTATTTGAGGACCTACTGTATAGTTCGAGAAATGATCGATAAATGTTGATTTGAAAAAAGATTTCTTCGTTTTTCACCGTTTATTTTCCTAATTGCTCAATAGGAAGAAGTCAAGATTGAATTATGTTATATAGCATATTTACTTAGAGTAGGAGAAACCATAATGAGTGTAGAGATTCTAATTCTTGAATATTCAAGTATTAATATGTGTTGCAATATGAATGTCGCATAACATGTATTTGTTGCTAAACGCAAGAAAAGTCATGAATTAGAGTAAAATACTCATTAAGCAACACAATAAAAGTCGTGAATTAGAGTAAAATACTCATTCCAATATTTTCCAAGTAAATAAGTATATGTCGTTAATTTCAAATTTGTTTTAAAATGTTATTAAGTGAAACGTTTTAGTTTAGTTACGCTTTTATTATAAACATGTAGAATACCCATGCTAACTCTAGACACTTCTTAGAAGATTAAGTTCACATAAAATGGTAGAGCCAGACAATAAGAGATGGAATGCCACTAAAGTTACTTTTCCCTTCGATACAAGTGATTTATAATTTCAGACGCATAAACGAATATTCTTAATCGACTAAGTTATTAAACCTCTTGCAAATTGGAGTAACGTTGTCTCTCTCACTGTGTCTCAAAGCGATGTTAGCTCAAAGTGATGAAAGTGAGAAGGAAAATAGGTTAGGATTAGGCTAATGCAAATGCAAGGAGTAGGGTTCTTCCTTCGTGTTCCCTGTTCTCACTCTGTTCTCAGGATGAGAGCCATCCCTGTCTCCAAGTTGAAATGCAAAGCACTGCAACCATTTACACGTCCTTGCTCTCACATGCCAAACGTGGCAGAATCACCACCCTCCACTCTGGTCCAACAGTTCACCAAATTCTGCTACCAGAGAGACCTCCCGAGAGCCATGATAGCCATGGAAGCCATGCAAAGGCGCGGACTTTGGGCCGACTCTGTCGTCTACTCCGAGCTCGTCAAGTGCTGCTTGGCTCGGCGAGCTGTTCAGCAGGGTAAGCTCGTCCACAAACACGTTTTCTCAAATGGGTACCAGCCCAAGACCTTCTTAATCAACGTTTTCATCAACATGTACGTTAAATTTGCTCTCTTGGAGGAAGCGCAGGAACTGTTCGACGAAATGCCTGAGCGAAACGTTGTTTCCTGGACGACTATGATATCGGCATACTCGAATGCCAGACTCAACCACAAGGCCTTGGAGTCTTTGGTTTTGATGCTTAGAGAAGGTGTTTCGCCTAATAGTTTCACGTATTCTTCGGTTTTGAGAGCTTGCGACGGGTTGTCAAATCTCAAGCAGCTTCATTGTTGTATTTTTACAGCTGGGTTGGAATCTGACGTCTTTGTTCGGAGTGCTCTCATTGACGTTTACTCGAAGTTGGGTGAGTTGCACAATGCGCTAGGCATTTTCAATGAAATGGTGTCCGGAGATTTGGTTGTTTGGAACTCTATCATTGGAGCGTTTGCTCAGAACAGCGATGGTGATGAGGCTTTGAACCTTTTCAAGAGGATGAAAAGGGCTGGTTTTTCAGCTGAAGAGGCCACGCTAACAAGCGTTTTGAGAGCTTGCACGGTGTTGGCGCTTTTAGAATTGGGAAGACAAGTTCATGTTCATGCTGTGAAGTATGGTCAAGATCTAATTCTGAACAATGCACTTCTGGATATGTATTGCAAGTGTGGGAGTTTGGAAGATGCAAACTCTGTTTTTACCAGGATGGAGAAGAAGGATGTAATCTCTTGGAGCACCATGATTGCAGGGCTAGCGCAAAATGGTTTCAGCCAAGAGGCCCTGAGATTGTTCGAGCAGATGAAACTTTCCGAGGTGAAACCAAATTACATCACACTTCTTGGGGTTCTGTTTGCTTGTAGTCATGCTGGGCTTTTAGAAGATGGGTGGTACTACTTCCAGAATATGAAGCAGCTTTTTGGGATTGATCCTGGAAGAGAGCACTATGGTTGCGTAATTGATCTTCTTGGAAGGGCAGGGAAACTTGATGAGGCAGCAAGGCTAATACAAGAAATGGAAGGTGAACCAGATGCAGTGACATGGAGGACGTTGCTTGGCGCCTGCAGGGTTCACCGGAATGTAGATCTAGCAGCATATGCTGCCAAGCAAATTCTTAAAACGGACCCTGATGATGCCGGAACCTACATTTTACTATCAAATATATACGCCAATTCTCAGAGATGGGAAGATGTGACTGAAGTAAGAAAGAGCATGAAAGCTAGAGGGGTTATTAAAGAACCCGGGTGCAGTTGGATTGAAGTGAACAAACAGATTCATGCTTTTATCTTGGGAGATGACTCACATCCACAGATAGACGAGATCAATAGGCAGCTGAGCTTGTTGATTGATAGACTAATGGCAGTGGGTTACATTCCTGACACGAATTTTGTTTTGCAAGATCTTGAGGGAGAACAGAGGGAAGTTTCACTTCTATCCCACAGCGAGAAATTGGCGATTGTCTTTGGTTTAATGAGCTTGTCAAAGGGGAAGACTGTTAGGATCAGGAAAAACCTAAGGATTTGCGGAGACTGTCATGTATTTGCAAAACTTGTGGCAAATATTGAGGAGAGAAGTATTGTGATAAGAGATCCCATCCGGTACCATCACTTTCAAGACGGGGTGTGCTCGTGTGGGGATTATTGGTAGAAGAAGATGAAGTTTCATAACTTCGAGAAATGATGAACTTCAGTATTCTCATTCATCATCAATGCAACCCCTGAAGCTCTACCTGCAGGTGAATTGCAAAGTGCTTCTCTCTTTTTTTCATATTCGTTTTGTTCAGTTGGGTGGGAATTCAAACGGTTTTCCTGGCCCTTCAGAAAGTGTTGCAAGAAAGGAGTAAACTCAAGATGGCAGAGCTGATACAAAAACATAAGGGATAATCTAAAGTTTACTCCCACGTAAGTTTTGTAGTTTTCAACATTTGGTACATAAATTTTTTTTCATCTCAGAGTCATACCTCAAATCTTAATTTACCTTAAGTTTTAATTTTGAGACAGTTTTATACATCTGTTAAGTTTTCCGTTAAAATTTCTATTAACCGATGACGTGACGTCCACATGAACAATAATTGAGCACATGTCAATATGGGCCTACTTCAATATTAAAAAATTAAAAAAAATACAAAAACACAAAAAAAAACCACCCGTCCCTCCCACTCCTCCCTCTTCACCTCTTTGACCCACCTCCTTCCTCTCCTCCACCACATCTGAGAACAGCAGAACCCGAGTCCCCAAAATTCCCAGAATCCCCACGGCCTTCGTGGTGGTGTTGGTGATCGCCAGCATACCCACTGCTGCTAGGGCTCGACGGCCCATCAATCTCCAGCTCCGAATTGGTGCTCGCCCATACAACACCAACGCCGACTCCGCCACGTGGCGAACCCTCGCTCGCCTCCTCCATTTAAGCTAAACCAGGAGCAACCGAATTAGCCTGAACTTCCTCCTCGTCGTTCTCGATCTCCTGGTGATTGTTCTCCGCGGCCGATACATGTGCAATGCCATTCCCGTGGCTATCAACCTCCGACAATGCTATGGCGGCCAATTGGTCTTCTGGGGGTTTGGGAGTATGGTCAAGGTTAGGGTTTGGCTCGGGGGTTTCGTCGGCGGAGGTCGAAGCTCCCGATTCGGAGGACATGGAGGACCATAAAGGTTAGGGAATCGCGGTGAGCTTTGGTGAAAGTGAGAAATTAGGGCTCCAATCGACTGTGCTTGGAGAGAGAGAGAGGTGAAGAGGGAGGAGTTGGGGGGGAGGGGGGGGGGGAGGGAATAGAAGAGGGAGGAGGGATCGGGGAAGAGGGACGGGTGTGTTTTTTTTTTTTTTAATTTTTTAATATTGAAGTGGGTCCATATTGACACGTGGTGATCAATTATTGTTCACGTGGGCATCACGTCATCAGTTAACAGAAATTTTAACAGAAAACTTAACGGATGTATAAAACTGTCCCAAAAGTAAGACTTGATGTATGACTCTGGAATGAAAAAAAATTTTATGTACCAAATGTTGAAAAACACAAAATTTTAAGATTGTAAACTGAGATTAACTCAAAACATAACATATCTAATGACGAGATGGAGAAGTTCCTCGTTCAGAAGGATTGGATACGTCGTTGGTTTATTGATCTTGAAGGGATGGTAAATGGTGAAGGGAGGTGCGCACCGCGCATGCCATTGGGGTTGATCATGTGTAAATCGACGGCACATTCGACCTATGCACACGGTGGTTTGTGCGTCCCTTAGTCCTCCAGCATCGCCAATGTTCGTACTAATGAGATATATGAAGAACTTCTCAAATGCACTGGCTTCTACATATTTTGATCCAAATATAAGTTGATTAACGTAACACTAGCCTTTTTGCACGCGCCTTGTGCATGCGAAAGATTTTTTTTTTATCATGGCGCGCTACGCGTGACATACAAATTCTATTAATCGCAAGCGTTGCATGCCCCTAAAAATCTTTTAAATATACGACGTTTATTTGTAATCTTGCTCTAAGTCCCTCTATCTTTTACTTTAGATTAATCCATGATGTTTAATTTCTTTGCCTATTTCTTCTTTTGTTAGACCTTTTATTTTTCACGGGCGATACGGACCCTTAAAAATCTTTTAAATATACCACGTTTATTTGTAATCATGCTCTAACTCATATTTTTTGCTTTAGAATCCATAATATGTAATTTGTGTACCGATTTCTTCTTTTGTTTTCTACTGGTGGCATTCTTTCTCGTTCTTCTTCCTCCCAGATTATATTGTACATGCAAGAGCATAATTAAAATGAAAAAATGGTAGAACTGTTCTGCTTATTAAAACTAAGAAACTAATCAAAGTGTGTAAAGAAAAGAAAAAAATCACAGCAATTGAATACAAAAAATAAAATACATCAACCAACGAAGATACAAACCTAATCAAAGTGTGTAAATCCCCGAGATGCTTTGGTGCATTCCATATCCTATTTTGCCGCTACAGTCCTGGTGAATTGATGGTCCCTCATCATCTTTTTTCTCGACTGCCCTCATCATCCTTTATATCTTCCTTCAGCTAAGATTAAAGCAAAAACTGAAACCCTGATGATTCCCAAACATGCAATTGGAATCTGAATACAAAGAAAACATGAAATTGGAGGACCATACAGAATTGGGCTGGGGATTGGACAACACTGACACCATTAAATATTATAATACAGAATTGGGTGGAGAAACTCTGAATTTATACTATAAATATGACTTCTGGACCTTGTAATTATACTATAAGTATGTGCGTACCTTTCTGCATAGCAAGAAGATAGTGATGAAGCACTCTAATTTTGCTATTTAGCATCTTGATGGCACTGTGAATTCCTGTAAGATGAGCAGCCACTGCACACAACCTAGGTTGTATTAGTTTGTATCACAAATATAAACCTTTCTTATAACTGGATGATCCCACGCTCACTCAAACCATGTATGATATCTTCAATTGCCAAGACAGTACCAAAAAACGCAATGGCTAAAATGATCGAAAACATCCCATTGAAAGTATAGACGATCTGCTAGCAACCTAAAATCCCAAAATCCCAAAAACACGTCTATAAACAATTCAAACTTTGACGTGATTTCATAAATGGACGTGGGAGTTTGAAAAATGAACGGAACTGCTATACAGTTTGAACAAACGTGCTGGACGTGGTGATTCTTTTCCCCACGAAATTATTTTCTTTTCTTTTTATTTTTAATTCTGTTTTGTTTCTAATGTTTTTGTGATAGAAGTATCCCTGTATTTTGATTGCATTATTTTCAGCCAGTTATAGTTTTTTTTTTGTTTAAGGGGCTTTTCGGTCCAATTTTTTTTAATGAAGCCTTGAGACACTAAAATGTCCTTCTGGCTTTCTAATATTAGAGATTGATTTGGCGTGTCATATTTAGGCCCATAATATATAGATTTGAAGAGAACGAAAATTACAAGACTCGTTGAAAGCAATGAGCCTGGTCAGAATTTGGCAGCTTAACATTGTTTAATAAATCAAAACGGGGTTTTAATATTTTAAGAAGTCCTCGGTTTTTTTATTATTTGTTTATATTTTTTTCCTATAAGAGTCTTAAAGGTTTATAAATAGGTCATCTTGGGTTTTGGTTTGTAGTCTAACTCATATTATCAATTAAATTTTAGAGATTTTTTTTAGGGATAGTTTAGTTGCAGTCCCTGATTCCTAACCGTTATAGACTCAAATCTTATGTATTTTAGATTTTTGATTGAAGTCCATCATCTGCTACATAAATGACATAATAATAAAAGAGATTATAAAAAAAAGGGATTTTAGTTGCTTATGGGTGCATTCTAGATTATTAAAAAAAGGGATTTTATTTTTATAAAATGAGTACATTTATATAATAAAATTTGGCTACATTATCTATATATATAAAGTGAGCACCCTAAAATGATGAAACATTCAAAATACCATAAATTATCCTTTAATAATTTCATAAATTACAATTGAACCAAAAGAAGCTAAAGTATTTAACCATATTTTTATTTTGAATGAATTTAATATTTAAAATTATAGAAAAAAAAAAAACAAAACCTCCCACGTTAGTGGGGGTTTCAAGTCATTAATTCATTTCTTTTAAAAAAAAATAATTTTTTTTAAAATATGTAAATTAATTATTTAAATAAAAAAAATTATAAAAATGTCAATTGCCACATGCATACGCGTGTGGCAAGAGGCTAGTATATATAAAAAATTGGTACATTTACATAAAAACGTGGGTGCATTTTATATAGAAAACAATGGTTACATTTTATATTAAAAAAAATAATGGTACATTTTAGATTAAAAAATAAATAGATTTTACATTAAAAAATGGTACTTACAAAAAAAATAGGGATACATTTTACATGTAACAAAGCGGTACATTTGTAAAAAAAAAGGGTACATTATAAATAAATTATGGGTACAAATAAAAGATTAAAAAAATTATGAGTACAAATAAAAGTTTAAAAAATAAGGGACAAAAAGATATTAATATATGGGTACAAATTAACATTTAAAAGAAAATTGGTACAGTTTAAAAAAGGAAACTTTAACGAAAAGCTCCCGGTACTGTTCACTTTAATGAAAAACCACATTTTTTCACTAAAAAGTCAATCATAATACTATTCACTTTACCTTTTATTTTGTTCTTATCGTTAAAACTCAAAGTTTTCAAGCCATTTTCATTAGTTTTCCTTTTAAAAGGAATGATTGCAAATTAAAAATGGGTACAAACTAGAAATAGAAATATATGATAAAAAGTTTAGCCATAAATATAATATATCAAATGTATCGTTTCTAACACTAAATGAATATATTTAAAAATAAAACCTAATTATCTTGACATGTAAATATTTTGTTTTTGAATAATTAATGGCGTTTATTAAAACCGAAGAACTTTGATCAAAATTTGAAAAGGAATAAGGTTTTAATTAATGGAGTAAAAAAAAGTAAGAATGAGAACCTAATTTCTTCTATTTCTCAGTGCATTTTAGATTGTTGATGGAGTTCAGCTCATGTTACATAAAATTGGCCTTTCATTTGTAGTAACATTGCTAAGCCTTAAGCAGCTCATATAACCACATTATGTTATGTAACAATGCTTTTTATTCATCGTAAGTTGAGATTTGAGCGAAGATTCAAGCATTTGTATGTTGCTTATTATGGAAAGATTGCCATATGAGAGCATCAAGGTGGTCATCAAGGGATGGCCACAGAGCGACTTACCGGTCGAATAGTACTTAGAAAAGATGTGAATGTGATTGTGTTTGCACTTTGAATTTAACTTCTACCAATAGTTGTACGGCCGAGCAAGTAACCTTTTCTCGACCTAGGTTATTACTCTAGCATGAAGGCAAGGCTTTGAATGAACAACCAAATGGTGAAGGTGAAGATCAAATGAAAAAGGGAAGGGAATTGAAAATAAACAAGATTGAAATTAATCTAGTCATGAAAAAATAAATTAAATTAAAAACATGAATGCAAATGAATTGAACACGCAATAATGGAAATGAATAAACAGTGAGTAATCTAAATTGCATATGGTAACGAAATTTGAATTCATCTTAACAAACATGTTGATTCAAACTTGCAGTTTGTAAATGAACGAAAAGAGAGCGCAAGACACAGTGATTCATGGCCTGTTAATTTAACATGTAGTTCTTAGATTTAATTTAATTTTTCTTTTTAAAATTACTAAATATTAAATAATTTAACTATATTCATCATTGTGTAATTGAAGTTCTGTTTGTCATTGTATTGAGGTTGCAATTTGCTTACTTGCCAAACTTTTAACGTGTTTCGGGAGTGATACACATGGAGAATACCAGTGGCTACGCATCCCAGGTTTAAGCATTCGCTTGTTGTCTATTTGCCATACATGACGATAAAGGATGCCAACAAATTTTCAAGTCATGTTGGCTGATTATGATTGGATTAGTCTTGGGTTAGGTAGAATTTGATTGAAGAGGCTAATATTAAGTATTTGTGGATTAATTTTGGCGTCGTTAGATATAAAAAAAAGATATATATATATATATATATATATATATTTTGTAGGAGATTCTAATTTTCTCTATAATAATTAATATCAGGGGCATTTGATCTAAGTCTAAAAAATTCATCGCTTACGTTATAGTTGTTCTAGCTGGTAGTGCTATTCCTGGATTCAAGATGATAAGTGGAACTCCATGTCCATGGATCACCGACTGGTGATAATCTTCTGCAGCCATTCCAAACGGTGCTGCAAAAACATAACGATGTATTATATACAAAGCCAAGCAAAATCTGTTCCACACACTTTTCGAAGACAAAAATACACAAATCTAAGCCGCTGTTTCTTTTTCTTTTGTTTGTTTATAAGCATTCGCCCTCGTTTAGAAGTAACAACGCCATTTCGAAGTTGGAAAGACAAAATAAAAAATTGGTAGAAACTCGTGGAAATTTGGCTCACTTATATTTATATAAATTTTTGTCTCTTATCTTAAAATCCAATTTTATAAATAGTTTCCTCCAATATTTCACCGAATTCCATAAAGCAAATATATTATGGTGGTTAAAACCTAGTTTACTCCCCTCATTGGTGAAGAAAAGCGTAGGCACAACAAAATTTTAATTCAAACTTACAAACAAAATGAACGAGATATGCACAAGCGAGAATCATTCTAATAACATGTAACATGTCACACACACAAATATGCTGCACACCAACACCATCACTATCCTCGTGACCTTTTATACATATCTTAACCTAAACTTTAATATTTGCCTTGTTGAAATTGTTATTAGCACTTTAAAATATTAATTACGTCTGTCTTTTGTTTTTGACACTAAATAGTTAAAGATTACTATTTTGAAGCAATGATAACAGCCTTATTTTATTAGGAAAACTAATGAAAAGAGTTTGAAAACTTTGAGTTTTAACGATAAGGACAAAATAAAAGGTAAAGTGAATAGTACCATTGTGGAGCCAAAAATATTCATTAGGTGACACGTGGACTTTTGGACAAAAGAGGACAAAAATACCCTCGAGGCATACCGGGTTTCCTACACGCGAGCAGTGGAGAATCATCCATCAACCAAGACAGAAGTGCCCAAAATAGGTAACAATTCAAAGTCCATCTCATCAAATCCTTTCTACAAGGTATTTCTCAAACACATTCCTTTTAAATTATGTTAATTGGCTAATTAATGGGTTTATTGCCTAATTAACCCATTGATTGTCAATTAAACCATCCATTATATCCAAATAACCACAAAATACATCCAATTCAACCCTAAAACACCACATGGCCGGCTATCCCCATTTCAAAACCTAATCCATCACTTTTTTCTACCTTTTTCACCATTTCTTCATTTTTATTACCCAATAAATTCAAAAACCACCAAAACATTCATTTTATGTTTAATAGCCAAATAAATTGGTTAATTAAACCTAAATTAAACCTAAAAACCCTAGTCACCTCCTATCCCTATAAATATACTCCCATTCTCACCAAAAAGCAGATTCCAACACTTTGGCAAAAATCCCAAAATTCTCTAAACACTCTTTCTCTCTAAATTCTAACTTTGACATCGGAGGTTCTTCGGCCAAAGCCCCCCCCATTCATCGTGGGCGCGTGAGGCTCTTGGCCTTAACCTAAGGTGTTAATTGTTTTGTAGGTGCAAAATCGTCCAAGATCGAGGAGGAAGAAATTTGCATCCACAAATTGGTGCTTTCATTCAGAGTTGAAATCCATACTCGTAGAAGACTCTCGCACAAAAATGTTTTTTCTTTATTTTCTAGTCCATTTGAATATTTTTCATACGTTCTTATTATTAGAATTTTTTACTTGCAAAGGTTCTTTGATAAAACGTATAAGCAAAATATAATGGCTAGAAATTTAGAAAATTCTATAAGTGAAAATTCTAATATACAAGAAATGGGATTGCGGAGATCTGTGAGGCAAAATGCGACAATAAGGGGAGCGGCATCACCATCACGAGTTTCCACCATGGGAACCACCGCGGTGGCTACCTCGGTAGCCACCCACGGCGAGGTCCATGGTGCCTTCACCACGACCACCATGGGAACCACCGCGGTGGCTACTTCGGTAGCCATTCGTGGCGAGGTCCATGGAGCTTTCACCACGGCCCGAGCCGTGCCATCCAAGGCTCACGGTACCAAGACCACGACCCAAGCCGTGCCATCCAAGTTTACGTGGACCCAAGCCCAAGCCTCGCATTCACATGCACCGCGCGTTGAGCAGCCTGCTTCCGTCGAGCAGCCCACTCCCGTGGCCCAGCCTGCTCCTGCCAAGCAGCATGCTCTCGTGACCCAGCCTGCTCCCGACGAGCAGCCTACTCCCGTGGTCCAGCCTGCTTCCGTCGAGCAGCCCACTCCCGTGGCCCAGCCTGCTCCTGCCAAGTAGCCTGCTCTCGTGACCCAGCCTGCTCCCGACGAGCAGCCCACTCCTGTGGTCCAGCCTGCTTTCGTCGAGCAACCCACTCCCGTGGCCCAACCTGCTCCTGCCAAGCAGCATGCTCTCGTGACCCAGCCTGCTCCCGACGAGTAGCCCACTCCCGTGGTCCAACCTGCTTCCGTCGAGCAGCCCACTCTCGTGGCCCAGCCTGCTCCTGCCAAGCAGCCTGCTCTCGTGACCCAGCCTGCTCCCGACGAGCAGCTCACTCCCGTGGTCCAGCCTGCTTCCGTCGAGCATCCCACTCTCACGGCCCAACCTGCTCCTGCCGAGCAGCCTGCTCTCGTGACCCAGCCTGCTCCCGACGAGCAGCCCACTCTCACGGCCCAACCTGCTCCTGCTCTCGTGACCCAGCCTGCTCCCGACGAGCAGCCCACTCTCACGGCCCATCCTGCTCCAGTGGCTTTCCAAGCAGCCCAAGTCGACCCAAGACTATCTCAACCATCCGGACCTACCATCGAGCCGGGGGCATTCTCACCACATTTTTTCGCGGATTTGACATTTCCCAATTCAAATCTCGCGCCCGGAGTCTACCACATTTCCACTGCCCAAGGAGGCGCATTCCTTCCAAGCTCTTCCAATCCAAATGGCGAACAACACTTGTCTCGACAAGTCATAGAGTTAACGAGCGCCCATGCACAACAGACAACATTGGTGAATCAACTTTTGCAACGCATCGGGATCCAACGTGCCCCGGACGAGGTATCCCGAAGTAGGACAAGGGCAGACAAACCTTTCTAGCAGCGTCCCGGCAAGCAGCCATTCGACCAGCCACGAGCTGAACGTTCAGGCAGTGTACATTCCCGATTAGGCCCCCGAGATAGCGTATACTCTCGTCTTAGCGCGCAGAGGAGCGTGTACTCTCGACTAGGCCCACGGATGAGCATACATTCACGGTTGGGGTCACACTCCGATAGTCAACATGAGCAACCTTCCGGACAAAGTGTTCATTCGTGGCTAAGCCCACAAGGAGCATCATCCACCTCACATCAGAGTAGGCAGCACGACGGACGGAGAGAAGCAGTCACTCAATCCAACTCAAGTTCAACCAGTAATCTGCGAAGAACTCGCTCGCCTGCTAGGAACGCACCACATGTACTGCATCTGCGGCATAGACGAGCCAAACACATGGAAGAGCATCCTAGACCAGCAAGTCATGGCTGGGGGCAGCCGAGAGCTCCGCTACCCCAACAAAGGCAAGTATGCACTTTGGGATGAGGCTCGCCAATGCACATTCAAGGACTTGAAGAAGCACCCGACATCACCTCCCTAGAAGCAGCGGAGGACTTATTCACATGTTTGACGGTATCTAAAGTAGCAATAAGCTCTACCATCATTCGAGAAGAGATGGGGGCCCGACTACCTGTATTCCACAGTTACCTGTATTCTACAGTTCAAAAGCTCTCCTCGATGTTATTAAAAATTCAAAAGCTAACTTTGGCGATAGTTGTTGCAACCCAGAAGCACAAGTTTTACTTTCAAACGCATGCAATCATCCTCATGACGTACTATTCTGCCCAATCCAGACACGCGACGATAAAGGCGTAGACCCTGGCGGATGTAAAGTTTTCTGACGAACGTAACACTGGAAGGACACACTCGAAAGCAAGTTTTGTCCTCGTCACCCTAAAAGATTCTACATAGGAGCAACATGTACCGGCAATTGAGTACCATTTCTTGCTGCGCATCACACAGCCCTAGCCGACCCTTGCTCAATGATTCAACTTTAGAGTGGCCCAATACCGGCAGTTGAGCATCTCCTGCTGCGTATGACATGGCCCCATCTCCACATCTCCCTACTGCGCCTTCACGCTGAGCCTAGGTGACGCAACAGAGCGGCCCAACGATGCCTCAGAAGTAGCCGAGCACACTCTAGCTGCGCCTACTCCACCCGATGGAGACTTCTGGCATTTGCATGTCGACGACGCAGAAAAGCCTTCATCACTGCCGGCAGAGAAGGCTCCAAAAAGATGGATCCCATCTGGGAAGGTCCGTACAAGATCAGCAGAGTAGGGGGCAAGAGTAATTACACCCTCGCCACCATGAAACGGCAAAAAGATTGAAAAGCAATGGATGGCCTGCAATCTGAAGAAGTACCATGTGTGACTTCCAGCTACATCAAAACCCGAAGACTCAATAAGCTCGACGGGCACCACCTCACAAGCTGAGGACTATCCAGTTGTTATGCAGTTCCTACCTTACAGCTAAAGTTCTCGTTCTTTTCACTCGTTTTTCAATGAGGAATTTAGAAGTAATCACAACTTGGCTTGGCTGCATGCTTACAACAACTAATCATTCTTGCACTTCAAAAGAAGACTGCGCCCTTCTTAGGGACTTATCGCAGGAATTGCGCCCCCCGAGGGACCAACCA
Source organism: Malus sylvestris (assembly GCF_916048215.2). NCBI lineage: Eukaryota > Viridiplantae > Streptophyta > Magnoliopsida > Rosales > Rosaceae > Malus > Malus sylvestris. Next base: position 26,471,213 of record NC_062264.1, read on the forward strand.
TGCTCTCCAGTGCAAGAGGGTAAACCAATTCTCGGACACCCATATGGGTCAGCTCTCCAAGACGGGAGGATAAACTTTACACTCCGAATATCCAGACGTGGATGAGCCTGGCTGCCCTAGTATAACTAGATGCACGATGGCTTGCGCCGGGATTCCTAGAAGTAGCCGCAATGGTCTTTTTCAAGGCTTAGCTAACTGAAGGATTTTGGGTCTCTTGGCCTAATCCGTGGGGAACCGGGCCCTAGAGACGGAGAGGGCACATTACGCAGTACATCCGATGGACGACTGCCCTGGAATCCTAAAGCTGCTACCGAGTGCACTAAGGTAGCCTACGGATTCCGGAAGACTGCCTACGGCTTGCCCTTCGAGCAGTAAAGCCGCACTAGACTTATACAACCGCACATTCTTGTGAAAGGTTAAACAAGCTAGCGCGCATATACGAAGTTTTATCCACTGCCGACATGCTACGTAGTCGATAAGCTTCACTTTTGCCAAGCGCGGAACAACCTACACCAAGTCCTAAAGTGTTGTGATACTTGCTACGCAACCTACGGAATTGAAGAAAGTCAAGGTTAACAGCCTAGTGGTTACGCGGACTTGTCTGCTTCTGTAAGTAAGGCATCTGGCTGCCAACCCTATGGCTAACAACTTTGCAAAGTTCTACACCAACACCTACGGCTGCATAGGCTACGCGAGTTTGTTTGCTTATAAAAAAGTAGCATGCCTGCCACTGGTTTATCAAGTCTAAAGGTTAGGGCATGAACAAAAGAAGTGAAGATGAAGAAAAACAAAGGAAAACATGTTTATAAACAACTAGCAAAGGCCGAAAGAGTTCAAGCAAAACAAAAGCTACAAGGAAAAACAAAGAAAATCCTAAAGGCTACCTAAAATACTACACTACAGCAGCTTGGACATCCCACGACTACTCGGTCGCCACACCTTCAACAGTCGTAACGCTCTTAGCAGCGGCATCATCCGACGCTTCATCCCTGGCTGCCCCAGTCTGGGCATTAACTTCTCCAACTACTTCACCAATGGAAGCCTTAAAAGTAAAAGCAAGCAAGTCTTTCGGAGAAATAGAAAAGGTCTTAAAACCTCAAGCCCATCATTCTCACCCTTCAGCTGCTCATTCTTCTTAAGCAGACTAACACGGACGCGCTGCAGCTCATCCACTCTCTTCTTAGCATAAGTAGCGAAACGAAGCTCAGAAATTGCAAGCTTAAGATCTTGAATCTGAGGCGAATCAATCTCAGCAGCAAAGGGAGCATGCTTTGGCGCCACTTTAGCAGCAGAGTCCACCTTACCACTCTTCATAATAGCAAGTCTCTACAAAGGTGAACCGGACTTGGCTCCCAAAGAACGTCCTGGTACAGACTTCGGCACTGGGGGCATGATAAAACCTTTACGCTGAGTAATCTTATCCACAATTGTACTAGCCATTCTCAACATGGAAGACGCCACATGCTCAGATCTAGCAGCCTTACATTTCTTCCCATTGGAAGAAGTCATGTCAATCACATACCTCTCGGTAGCAAGCGGACCCTCATGAGCAGCAGAAGAAGTCTTCAGTTTTTTCTTAACTGGCATCTCATGAGCAGGCGGGGAAGATCTCTTCTTTCCATCTTCATTCATAGTAAGCTCCACGACAGCGATCAGACTAGCCAATGCATCCGCCTTGATCCTCTTTACCTCCTCTTTCTGGAGCAGCCCACATTTCTTTCAGCAAAGAGGACTAAGCAGCCAACGACATTCATGGTACTCAGCAGGGGAGCTCAACCCAGTATTCCAGCAGGCAGAAGGCCTGCATGCCCAACATTCCAGCAGCCCATGAGACCCGCAATCTCCTTATTTCTCTCAATCGCCAGCCTAGCCCGAGTCAGGTCCAAGAGCCCAAAGGACATGAGCCATGCGGCTCGCCTAGCACTGCGCCCCAACGCCACAATCCGCGACCCTAGTTGCACAAGCTGCCTTTTGGCTCAAGCCAAGCCAAGCTGCCCAAGCAGTGGTCCCTGCCACGACATCTCCTCGGCCCATGCCGAGCCAACTCCTGGCCCCTGTCAGCCGATGTGCCGCACCACCCCGATGGCTGCCCTGCAATAGCACTATCCAAGAATAAGGCAAGAAAAATTAAATTTTTCTTACATCGGTGCGGCACGAAGAAGACGAAGAAAGCAACGAAAGACAGTCATTTGCACGGGCAAGATGTAGAAGATTGCTAGAGGAGGGGGAACAAATATCCTCTAAGCTATCTCTCTCTTGTAGGGTAGAATAAATCGCTCTCCAAAGTTGATTTAATAACCCACTTAAGGTGGACTTAAATAGGCTTTGAGAGAAATTTATTTCCCTTTCCTAGAAGGATCTAATTTCCTATTAAAGAGAGAATCAACATCAAAATAGGAAGCAATCTTAAGTTTCCTAAAGCAAGAAGATCTCTACACCTGCTGCCCTTTTCTGCGAGCAGCCCAACAGGTGTGGGGGCATTTGTGGAGCAAAAAATATTCATTAGGTGACACGTGGACTTTTGGACAAAAGAGGACAAAAATACCCTCGAGGCATACCGGGTTTCCTACACGCGAGCAGTGGAGAATCATCCATCAACCAAGACAGAAGTGCCCAAAATAGGTAACAATTCAAAGTCCATCTCATCAAATCCTTTCTACAAGGTATTTCTCAAACACATTCCTTTTAAATTATGTTAATTGGCTAATTAATGGGTTTATTGCCTAATTAACCCATTAATTGTCAATTAAACCATCCATTATATCCAAATAACCACAAAATACATCCAATTCAACCCTAAAACACCACATGGCCGGCTATCCCCATTTCAAAACCTAATCCATCACTTTTTCTACCTTTTTCACCATTTCTTCATTTTTATTACCCAATAAATTCAAAAACCACCAAAACATTCATTTTATGTTTAATAGCCAAATAAATTGGTTAATTAAACCTAAATTAAACCTAAAAACCCTAGTCACCTCCTATCCCTATAAATATACTCCCATTCTCACCAAAAAGCAGATTCCAACACTTTGGCAAAAATCCCAAAATTCTCTAAACACTCTTTCTCTCTAAATTCTAACTTTGGCATCGGAGGTTCTTCGGCCAAAGCCCCCCCATTCATCGTGGGCGTGTGAGGCTCTTGGCCTTAACCTAAGGTGTTAATTGTTTTGTAGGTGCAAAATCGTCCAAGATCGAGGAGGAAGAAATTTGCATCCACAACCATGATTGATTTTTTAGTGTAAAAATGTGATTCTTCGTTAAAGTGAATAGTACCGGTGCTTTTCGTTAAAGTTCCCTATTTTATTTGGGCAACAACATTATGGTTTGGGTGAATTTTATTGTTCTTTTGTCTTTCTTCTGCTCATTTTCTTTTGTGAATAGACAAAATAACATGGAAATTGCTATTCATGCATTTGATTTTACCTTCCACACATCTTTGTCAATTTTTTGTCATTGATCTTCAATTCATTCAATCTGAAGATCGAAAATTGAAAGAAGTGTGTAAGAAGTTTAAGTATGTGGATAGTACTATCCAATAACAAATGAAACGTAGCCCGCTTACGGTTGGGCGCACTAACGACAACACCTGAATGAGCAAATTTTGAAAGTTCGTGGTACTCAATTAGTGAAATTAAAAGTAGGGTACACACAAGTCCAGAGGAGCGAACCGCATGGTACAAAAAACATATTTAACCAAAAGTAAATTTGGAAGGATAATACTTGTTTGATGCAGATGAATGGTTAGAAAATCTCCAAATTTAATGACTTTTTGCACATACGATCTTTAATTGATAATAAATAAAATGAACGGTTCTAATTTTGATGTTTGCACGGTAAAGGTATATTAATCATAAGTGGAGGGACAAAGTAGGTTTCCCATAATCGGAAACACAAGCATTATCCAAGTTGGGATACCATGCAACCAATATATTTTCCTGAAACCATTTTTCTAAAGGGTAAAAGTCACATCAACCAGCATTGCAAATAGTAGGCCCTGTGCATTGTGAGGCAAAGTTCTTCCTCTTCCACCTTATTGTTACATCCAGTATCAAAGCATTTCTCATATCAATATATTACAGCAATGCAAAAACACCAGGCATCGTCTCAAGAGACAAGTAACGATCCATACGCGTTGTGGTATTACAGCTCATCTCGGGAACCTGCGATTTTCCCATGATCGACATAAGACGCGTACGCCTTGATTATAGATTCATAAATTTCGATTCCTTTCAAGTATTCGTCTTTGTTTAGAAACTGCAACAAGGTGATAATTTATGGTTAAACTACTTGGTTGCAGATCAACTTATAAAATAAAAACCACAGAAAGACAAGTTCACAAACGCTTAAGGATGCAAATGTAAACAGAACAACCAAAATATCAGC